>NC_048306.1:68766710-69015652 GCF_013100865.1 Trachemys scripta elegans | reverse complement strand
TCTCTTACCTCCTCAGCCCCCCCTCCGGCTCACTTGCTCCCCCGCTCGCCTCCTCAGCCCCCGCTCCCCCACCGCCGGCTCAGCTGCCCCCTGCTCACCTCCTCAGCCCTCCCTCCAGCTCACCTGCCACCCCGCTCGCCACCTTAGCCACCCTTCCCCACCCGCCAGCTCACTTGCCTGGTCTCTTACCTCCTGCCACTGGCTCACCCTCACTCTCCGGAGTCCAGCCTCACACTGGCCCCTTCACCACCCCGCCCACCTACTGGCCAGCCAACCAGCCGGCCAGCCAGCCAGCCAGCTGGCTGTTGGCTTCCCTACTCACCTCATGCGGGTCGCACAGTAAGCCCTGCTATTCACCACCTCGCGGGCCGCACAGTGAGCCCACACAGGCCGCATGTGGCCCGCGGGCCGTATGTTGTGCAGGCCTGAACTAGTCATTATTAAAGACAGGATAGCAAAGTAGGTGGATCAGTGAGCTGATCAGGTATGGCATTTCTTCTGTCCCTAAGATTTCCGTTAAAAGGAATGCAAATATGTTGTTTTTCTATAGCTCCTTCTGTATGAGGACTGAAAGAATGTTGCAAACATTAGTAAATTAAGCCTTACAAGGTGGGAAATAGTATTATCCCTGTATTACAGGTGAGAAAATTGAGTAACAAGAGGGCAAGTTACTTGGCCAAGGCTACACAGGACATATGAGTCAAAGACAGGAACAGAACTCAGTTCTCACTCCTTGTTCTGAGTGTTAATCATAAGACCTTCCTTCGTCAGCACCTTTTTATGACAAGAATAAGGTCTCTTTTAAGCATTTTAAAGCACACAGGGCTATTTTAAAATTCCTTGCTTTTTCATAGAATAATGTAGTCTTATACATAATGTTACCTTTTGATTCTTGCATTGTTATAGAAAGATTTTATAGTCCTTGTTGTTGGCCTATATTTAGCCCTTCTAGTTCAAGAATGAAATCTTTTTAGGTCTGCTAAGATAAGTAATTGTATAATCCTTCATAGACTTGTTGCAAACGGCATCAATTGACTCAAATCTCTTCTCAATCTATTCATTTAAATATTTTGTTCAATTTGTTCATATCAGGCTATTCTCCTTTTGATGTGAACTCACAACTCTTTTTAATGCTAATGGAAATTAGAATAGGCCTGATAGAGACTATTGTGAAGAACTACAAGAAAAAAATCTTATTTTGACTAAGGAAGATAAAGATGCCTGTAAATGTGTCTTTCTGTTTGTAGGGAGATACTTTCCCTCTGTGAATTAGTTTTTCTCTTTTGTTAGGTCAGGAAGACTTAAAACAATTTAAGATAGAAAAAAAGAGAGAGAAAGGGGGGAGAGAGGATGAAATTCATTTCTCCAGTTGTCATAAATGTTAGTAGTGCATTATTACCACAAACAACAAAACATGAAATCTGATCTTTCCATTGCTTGTGCTAGCTTCTATTATTTTTAATTGAAGGATATTGAACAAGAGGCTAGTAGGAATCACCAGTATCTCTCACCTTTCTTCTACTTATTGCTTGCAATGATTTCTGGAGTAAGTACTAATGGGCTACTTGATAAATATTAACATTACTCTGATTTTACTGTTCATTAATGGCCAGCTTGGTTCCAGTGATAACATGTCACTTTTTCATGTACCTTAAATATCTGGCATTGCATTTAAATATACTGAGTGTGGGTATGTGTACACTGCAATCACGAGGTGGGATTGCAGCTCATGTGACAAACCAGATTTAGGTGTAAAATCTAGCTTGCTTGAGTAGTAAAGTAGTACTTGAGTAGTAAAGTAGTACAGAGTAGTAAAACCCCTGATAGTATGATCTTCCCTGAACTCTGGGTAATCCATTGGGTAGCTAGTCCACGCTGCTGCAGCTGAACTAGCTAGATTAAAGCTAGCTTGCGTATGTTTATAGGAGCTCCAGTCATACCCCTCAATTGCATGTAGACATACCCTGTGTAAATCAGAAGTTAGTTTGTTTCATTTACTTTCGACAAAGTCAGATATACACAGATTAACTGATACGTGTGCATGGTGCTGTGGAATGTGCTTACACGCCTATACTTTGAATCAAGGAATTTGGGTAGCACTGAGCAGTTTTCAAAGATTAGGTAAATATTTTCAAAAGTGATGAACGATTTGGGATGCCTCATTTTTGGAGTGCCCAGCTGGAGGCCTCTGAAAGTAGCAAGCATCAGCTCTCAGAAAACTGCCCTGTTTAGACTGTCTCAAGTTCGGTGTTCAAAATCAGTAGTTACTTTTGAAAATCTTGGCCTGCAGAACCACAGAAAAAAAATAGGGTAAAATATAGTTTGTACTGACTTTGCTAGTGCTTTTTATGTAGTCTGTTGTAAAACTAGGCAAATATCTAGATGAGTTGATGTACTGCCTGGAAGACCCCTGTGAATTCCCAGGGATACCCATATCCCTGGTTGAGAACCACTGCTCTAGGTAAAGTTGTTCCAGTGCTTAACTACCCTTATAATTCAGAAGATTTTCCTAATGTATAACCTATATCTCTCTTGCTGCAATTTAAGCCCATTACTTCTTGTTCTGTCTTCAATGTTTAAGGAGAACAATCCCTCACCCTCCTCTTTATAACAACCTTTTATGTTCTTGAACACTGTTATCATGTTCTCCCCCCTAGTCTTCTCCAGACTAAACAACCCCCATGTAGGTCACGTTTTCTAGACTTTTCATCATTTTTGTTGCTCTCCTCTGGACTTTCTCCAATTTGCCCCCATCTTTCCCAAAGTGTGGTGCCCAGAATTGGACATGGTACTCCAGTTGTGGCTTTATCAATGCTGAGTGGAGTAGAAGAATTACTTCTTGTGTCTTGCTTACAACACTCCTGCTAATACATTCCATAATAGTGTTTGCTTTTTTTGTAATAGTATTACATTGTTCACTCATATTCAGTTAGTAATTCGCTATAATCTCCAGCTCCTTTTCTGCAGTACTCCTTCCTAGGCAGTGATTTCCCATTTTGTGTTTGTGCAACTGATAATTCCTTCCTAAGTGTAGTATTTTGCATTTGTCCTTATTGAACTTCATCCTGTTTAATTCAGACCATTTCTCCAGTTTGTAAAGATCATTTTGAATTCTAACTCTACACACTAATGTAAAGTATCAGAGGGGTAGCTGTGTTAGTCTGGATCTGTAAAAAGTGACAAAGAGTCCTGTGGTACCTTATAGACTAACAGAAGTATTGGAGCATAAGCTTTCGTGGGTGAATACCCACTTCGTCAGACGCATGATGCATCTGATGAAGTAGGTATTCACCCACGAAAGCTTATGCTCCAATACTTCTGTTAGTCTATAACAGGGGTCGGTAACATTTGGCATGCGGCTCGCCAGGGTAAGCACCCTGGCTGGCCACGCCCCTCACCTTGCTTGCCCGCGCCGCTTCTCGCTGCCCCCATTGGCCCGGGACGGCGAACCGCGGCCAGTGGGGGCCGCGATCAGCCGAACCTGCTGCGTCAGCAGGTAAATAAAACTGGCCCAGCCCACCAGGGTGCTTACCCTGGCGAGCCGCGTGCCGAACGTTGCCGACCCCTGGTCTATAAGGTGCTACAGGACTCTTTGTTGCTTTCTACACACAAAGTGCTTGCAACTCCTTCCCGCTTGCTGTCATCTGCAAATTTTATAAGTGAACTCTCTTTGCCATATATCAGAGGGCTAGCCGTGTTAGTGTGTAGCCACAAAAAAAATGAGGAGTCTGTTGGCACCTTAAAGACTAACAAATTTATTTGGGCATAAGCTTTCGTGGGTAAAAAAACCCACTTCTTCAGATGCATGGAGTGAAAATTACAGATACAGGAATAAATATATATTGGCACATGAAGAGAAGGGAGTTACCTTACAAGTGGAGAACCAGTGTTGGATGTGTCAATACCAAGAGAGGGAAAATTAAATTTGTAGTGAGCCAGCCACTCCCAGTCCCTATTCAAGCCCAAATTGATGGTGTTAAGTTTGCAAATGAATTGTAGCTCTGCAGTTTCTCTTTGAAGTTTGTTTTTAAAGTTTTTTTTTGTTGAAGTGTGGCTACTTTTAAATCTGTTACTGAGTGTCCAAGGAGAAAGTGTTCTCCTGCTGGCTTTTGTATGTTACTATTCCTGATGTCTGATTTGTGTCCATTTATCCTTTTACATAGAGACTGTCCGGTTTGGCCAATGTACATGGCAGAGAGGCATTGCTGCACATATATGGCATATATCACATTAGTAGATGTGCAAGTGAATGAACCTCTGATAGTGTGGCTGGTGTGGTTGGGTCCTATGATGGTGTTGCTAGAGATCAAGCGACACCATCATAGGACCCAACCACACCAGCCAACTACATCCACCCTGACTAAATTGGCCTGTTAGTCTTTAAGGGGCCACCGGACTCCTCATTCTCTTTGCCATTATCCAAATCATTTATGTAGATATTGAACAGAACCCGAACCAGGATAGATCCCTGCGGGACCCCACTCAATACCCTTCCAGCTTGACTGTGAACCATTGATAACTACTCCGTGACTACAGTTTTACAATCAGTTGTGCTTCCACCTTATTATTGTGGTCTCCTTTTCCAGGAAGAGGGGGGATGCTAATGTACTTCCTCTGTTTTCAGCCTTTGAAGCCACCTCCTGGAGAGGTGTGCATATATTAGTTCAAACTGGATTATCCAGGCACCACAGGCACAGAAAGGATTTTTGTATAAATAGCCTGGTTTTAAATAGGCTCTAGGCCTTCTACCTGAGCCAGCAAATGGACAGGACCTCTGATCCAGGGAGGGCCCCAGTCCTTAGGGTAGAGTTGAAAGGATTGGATCTACTGAGGCCCCATAAGACTGGGTGCTTGTTCTGAGCAGAAGCTGTGATGAACTTGTAACCACAAGGAATCCCCTTGAGTGGAGATTTGTAGGACTGATCCTGCCAGAACCAATGTTAGAGTTGGGCTGAACCCTGGTAAGCTGACTAGTATGTGTGTAGGTTCTTTTATTGTTTTTAATATATTTTTCTCTGTAGTGGTATCACCTTAAGAATAAAATAGAACTGGGTGGTAATTTAACACTATAACAATTACACATGTTAACTGTCTATAAAGAGAAAGCAAGCAGGTGTGCTTGGGCAGTCTGTCTCTGCTGGGGATAACACAGTGAAGACAGGGAACTGGGCAGCCTGGAAATACCCCAATCAGATGGGAGAGAGACATGGGTGTCTACCCAAGAAGGGCAACAGCTGGGGAACTGGAATCCTGAGAAGGGGGTGCCCTTGCTGGACCACTGATGGGAAATACAGGTGCAGTTGCCCTCAACTACGACAACAGGCTTGTGTAAATTTTCTTCGCTAGTGCAACTCCACTAGGTTAGACGATATCATGGCAACACAGTGGTATTAATCCTGCCATTTCTCTGCACTACAACTTCCACTTAGCACCGCTAGAGCTGTACTGGTGCAGAAACATATAACAATTTTCTCCCTTTGATGGACCACATGTGGGCAGAGGTCAGACTGGCTGCCCAACAGATTTTCTGGTAATAGTATCAGCAACAGCTCATTAATAACAGTATCTGGCAAGCAAATGCCATTATCACATTAGATGAATAGTGAGGGTGATATAATAGGAATTCATTTGAAACTATGGATATGCAGGTTTCAGAGTAGCAGCCGTGTTAGTCTGTATCCGCAAAAAGAACAGGAGTACTTGTGGCACCTTAGAGTCTAACAAATTTATTAGAGCATAAGCTTTCGTGGACTACAGCCCACTTCTTCGGAAGGATATGCACACTCTTTCATAGATGCAAAATATTTTGCTATTAGGAAACCATAGACAAGGTAATGCAGGCGAAACAAGCAGATACATGGTAAAATCAGACCTGGGTTTTTAAAATTAGATGAAATAGATGTCTCATATTTGGCCAGATATTAACCGTTTTTGTTGTGGGTCTCTGTGTCTTGTTCCTTGATCATATAAGCTGAACTAATTGATACAAATATGTTTGCTGTAATTTAAATCAGAAAGCATTTTACAGCTAAGTTGGTGATAAGATACACAAGAGTCAGTGGGAATGGCAGCTTAATGACTTCTACTTTGATAACCCTGTTATTTTGCAGAGATATTTAATAACGGTACTTTGACTCCTGTCAGAGGCCAATTTAGCAGATTTATTAGTTTGAAGAGGTATGTTAAATAATTATGCAAAACCTTTCAGTACAGATTAATTAGAGGTTCAATGTAGGATTCCCTCCTAGTACTGATAGCAGCATGAGGAATCATACACTATTTTGAACAAGTGTTAAAATTCCCAGCAAATTCTGTGAATCCATGGGTGAAGCAGTAAAAATATCTTGTATCTGTTAATTTTGTTCCCTCACTTAGCCCACTGCAATAGTGTGCCTAAGGTTATGTAAGAGAAGGGAAACTTTACTTTAAAACAAGAACTTTTAATGAACATCCTGAAGATTAGAGTTTGACTGCAAAGTCAAGTCTTCCATTTAGATTTCATATTTTCTGCTTCTTTGTTTTGTCCTTTGATGACTTCAGGAAAAAAGTTAGGGGAAAGTAGGCATGAGTATCTCTAGTATCATAGGTCTCAATCCTGTGGTCTTTTGCTTGAGAATTTGGCCTATTGTTTGCTAGATATTGAGCTGAGTTTGTTAACAAGAACCATTTGTTTAAACCCTGAGGGCAAACAAGGGGATAAGGGTAAGGCCTTTGAGGTGACCAGCAAGTGGGACTCCAGCAACCATTTTCTCCCCACGGGCAGCTTCACCCGATTCGCCGACTGGCGGTTCATACACCGCGCCCGACTGAACTGCGTCCCTCTCAATGGAGCCGTCCACCACGGGAACCAGGACAAGCGCTGCAGGAAGTGCGGGTATGCCATGGAGACCTTGCCCCACGTCCTGTGCAGCTGCAAGACCCATGCCAGAGCCTGGCAGTTGCGCTACAACACCTCCAGGACCGCCTAGTGAAGGCCATCGCCCCGCACCTGGGAGAGATCACCGTCAACCGCGCCATTCCCATCACTGACAGCACGCGAGCCCGGACATCGTCGTCACGGACGAGGATCGGAAAAAGATCATCCTCGTCGACGTGATGATCCCATTCGAGAATAGGACCCCGGCCTTCCATGAAGCCTGAGCACACAAACTCGAAAAGTACACTCCCTTGGCTGACACCCTGCAGACAAAGGGCTATGAGGTTTACACCAACGCTCTGATCGTTGGGGCCCTGGGTGCCTGGGACCCCTGTAACGAACACGTGCTGAGGACTGTGGGGTGGGCCGTCACTACGCGCGGCTCATGAGACGCCTAATGGTCTCAGACACTATCCGATGGTCCCAAGACATTTACACAGAGCACATCACTGGCCACCGCCAGTACCGAGAGTGAGCCGGCGTGACTTCGTGCACTCACAATGAGGAAGGGACCAGTAGACTTCCTCTGTTGGACCTTATTCCCTGAGCCCTGAACCCACTGAACCGAACTGAACTCCACCATGTGAGGGTCACCCCATCCCCATTAGCCAGCCCGCTTATTTATATACCCATGACTGCCTGTAATTTTTGTATGAGTGATGTACCCTCACTGCTTGCTGACTGTATCTTGATCTCACCCACCGTATACCCCCCCACTGGGGACACTGCAGACTGTATATGCTATGTGCTGTCCAATACCAAAATACTATCATCCCCCTATACTCTGTATGTTACCCCCGATGACCAATAACTGATGTTTCAAACTCTCTGTATCATCTATTTTTAAACATTGCCTAGTTACTATTGCTACATTTTGGTGTAGCGTAGTTAACTCTGCATTCACAGCAAGGGTGTGGTTTAGCTTGTCCTGTGTAGTACTGGCTCATTCCTGCACAACCAAGCAGCTAGTGGGTCACTGAGGTAGGGAAAAAGGGTTTGCTGCTCCATATACTGTACTTGGATAAAGTCTAGTGATGTAGGTGTAGTAGGTCCCAAAGGATTCTCCTGCCTCAGATACAGAAAATCATGAAATGTACAGGGGCAGAACTATTCCAGTGGGAGGCCACTCAGAAAATAACTACTGCAGCCCAGCTGTATATACCTCCATGAGTCCCAATCAGTGGCAGATGAGCATTTCTTTGAGACATAGGGCACAGCATAAATTGTTGCCAGTATCAATGAGCCCAAGTGACCATTCACAGTCAGGGCCACTGCCTGCAACTGTTATCCATTGTGACTCTATGAATATAGTTGTGACGGGTTGGATCACAGAAACCCCCTTGGGAGCTGCCACCCAATGTGCAAAGACTACCCCTGCTTCTGTTTTCCCTGCCAGCTCAGGACTCCAGCACCCTGTCTTGCTGAGCCAGACACTCCCGTCTGGCTCCAGACACAGACCCAGGGTCTGAATCACTTGTCCCAAAGCTGCAAGTTTACCTGANNNNACAATAGTCTTCAGACTCAACATGGTCATTTAGTCCATTTCAAACAAGTGATTTATCAAAAGTGTGCAACTGTAATTGCTTCCTACAGACACTAGCTGAGTGGCAGGAGAACCACAAGATCACTGGATGAGGGCAACCTGTATCACTGCCCATTACTGCCATGGCCAGCCCCATTGTACAATGGTTTTTGGTACACATGGAGTTTTGTCCATTAGGAGTACCTCGAAGGTACTTTATTTGGGCATGAGATGTATGTTGCTCTTGCACCTTCATTGATTCTTAAATATAATCCATATTTTTAACTTGTTACTCCTCCTCCTACCAAAGAACAGCTACCTGGCCACAATTTGGGAAGTCAGCATTCCCGCCAGCAGCTATACAGGCATCTGCTCCAACAACTGTTGCTGCCTCTGCGTACCAGCTCTTGCTGCTGTTGCAGAATGGCTGCCTGCACAACTATGTATTAGGCTTGATTGTGCAGTAGGTACTGAATTGTCCATGAATTCATACTGCTGATTTGCCTGTAGCATTGGCAGCTTACACAAGAGCAGAAATTGGTATTGAAGAAATTTTGACCACAAGAATAAAGGCATTTTATTAATTCTTTTTAATATGGTGTAGCCACGGGGCAACATTTCATTGTATATAGACTTGTAATAATGTTACTTTAACTAGCCTTAAATAGCATTCCATCTGCAAAAAAATATTGCAAACAAAGTGCTATGATAGCAACACATTTTTCATTTAAAAAGTTTCCCTCTATAAAAAGTAACTTTTCTGGTTTCATCAGATTAACCTAGGACCTTTATTAGGGAAAAGATCTGGTTTTAAAAAAGTATTAGCTAACACCTGTTAAATACACGTGTTAAAATCAGGTAGATAAGGCAATTGTAGTTTTAATACATGTTAACTGGTCAAGGTAAACCTGAGGCTCTACCACATCCTCTTCTAGCTCAACTTCTTCATCCACAATTTCAGCCTCTGGGTTACCCCCTCTTTCAGCTACATGTGAAGTATCCACGGGGCTATCGGCGATGGAGGTGGGGTCACCACTGAAGATAGCATTCAGCTCCTTATAGAAGCGGCAGGTCTTAGGTGCACCACTGGAGTGATGGTTCACTTCCCGCGCCTTATGGTGTGCCTGCCTCAGCTCCTTTGTCTTTGCTCTGCACTGCTGCATGTCCCGATCAGAGCCCTTTTCACACAAGCCTTGAGAAATTTGCCCATATGTATCCCGATTCCTACGGGTCACTCGCAGCTGCAAGTGAACAGACTCCTCTCTGCATATACTGATCAAATCCAACAACTCAGCGCTGGTCCAAACGGGAGCACGTTTGGTGCGATAGCCAGCCATGCTCACCTCAGAAGCCACTTGGGAAGCCAGCAAACAGGAAATTAGATTTAAAAATCTGGGGGTTGCCAGGGGGAGGGAAGGGTTGTGCTGCAGGGCAGCGGAGTTCAAACCGCTGACCAGAGCGGCAGCATGGGAATTGTGGGATATTTTCTGGAGGCCAATAAAATCGAAAAAAAACCCTGTGGTGTCTACACTGGCTGTTTGTTGACAATAAAGGGAGGGGAAAATACAAAAGTCTCTCCCAGGGGTGGTAGTTTTTTGTTGCCAAATCTAGGCCTTTTTTTTTTTTTTTTTTTTGAAAAAAAGGGACCTTGCAGTGTGTACGCTATCACTGTTTTGTCACCCAAAGGCAGTTTTTGGTGACAAAACTTGCCAGTGTAGACAGACCCTAAGAAATTACTATATTTAAAGGAGGACAGTAAACAAAAGGATCTGAATTTAGAGACATATTAGTGAACAGTGAGAAGGAATGCATACAAAATGAAAGCAAGCCAAAGGCACAATTCACTGAACAGGTCAATGGTTAGCTATCTGAAAGAGACAGAGAAGGCGTTGGAGTGAAATGATATAAAGAAATGCACTGGTACTTTTGCCAAGCACGCAATGCAGAGGGACAATCAAAGGTGACCAAAGCAGCAGTGACTGCATTACCATGTATTTCAGATGTTAGGTGTGAGATTCTGAGAGGCACAGCACAGAACTCTCAGGGGTGAGGCAGCTTTAAGCTTCTTTTGTGCCCTCTCAATCCTGGGATGCTCCAGCCCTTCTGGCATAATTTAGATAAACATAAATGCCTAAATTACAAAAAATGCTGCAGTGCTGCCCAGAATCTCTGCAGTGCTGTGTCTTGTGGCCCACCCGTGACATGCCCTTTCCATCCCCAGTCCTGCCTCCAGCTTGCTCCCTATGCCAGAGCTTGTGACATGAGCCTTGGGATGCAGCTTTCATGGCTGTCTGCCACAGTGTCTGCACAGTTGGAAATCCCTCATGGCCAGAACTGGGGCTTCTAGGACACCTCTCTGCTGCTCTGGATTTGTATGTGGTGTAAAGGGGCAGGAACAGGGGTGAGGCTCTCTCCCAAAATGTGTGAATAAACTGAAAACCTTTTTAGTATCGGGGATAGCCGTGATAGTCTGTATCCAGATGCATGGAGAAGAAGTGGGTTTTTTACCCACGAAAGCTTATGCCCAAATATATGTTAGTCTTTAAGGTGCCACTGGACTCCTCGTTGTTTTTGTGAAGACATTTTGAAACATGTCTCTGTTGTCCCTTCCAATATTTTGGGCCTTGCTGGATTGTATGAGTCAGGTATATGCTTTAGTACAGTCCTGTTTATTTACAAAGAATGTACACAAAGTATACACAGTATATATATATACAATGTATATGAGTCAGGTATAAGAAAATCTAAGCACAATGTCCTTTGGGTTATCAAATGACATTGTTTTAATTTATTTAATACCCATTAAGTCATTTATGTAAATACTCAGTTTGAACTGAAGTACACCCACAATTTTAAGTTATGCACCAATATGGACACAAGAACAAATGGATATAAACTGGCCATCAACAAGTTTAGGTTTGAAATTAGATGACGTTTTTTTACCATCAGAGGAGTGAAGTTCTGGAACAGCCTTCCATGGGGAGTAGTGGGGCAAAAATCCTAACTGGCTTCTAGACTGAGCTTGATAAATTTATGGAGGGGATGGTATGAGGAGACTGCCTAGAATCTGCCAATCTGCAATGGCTAGCAGCAAATATCTCTAATGCCTGGTAATAGAACACTAAATGGGGAGGATGCTGAGTTACTGCAGAAAATTCTTTCCCAGGTGTCTGGCTGCTGGGTCTTGCTCATGTGCTCAGGATCTAACTGATCTTTGTATATGGGGTTGGGAAGGAATTTTCCCCCTGGTCAGATTGGCAGAGACCCTGGGGTTTTTTCACCTTTGTCTGCAGCATGGGGCACGGGTCACTTGCAGGTTTAAACTAGTGTAAATGATGGATTCTCTGTAACTTGAAGTCTTTAAATCAAGATTTGAGGACTTCAGTAATTCAGTCAGAGGTTATGGGACTATTACAGGGGTGAGTGGGTGAGGTTTTGTGGCCTGCAATGTGCAGGAGGTCAAACTAGATGATCGTGATGGTCCTTTCTGGTCTTAAAAGTCTATGAGTCTATTTGTAGTCTCCTGTCCCATAAATTTAAGGCCAGTCCCTCAGTTAGTGTAAATCATGGTAGCTTCACTTACTTCATTGGCGCAACAATGATTTACCCCCAGCTGAGAATCTGGTCCTAAATCCTCAATGGATACCACATTATATTGCTTAGTTTCTTTATAACTTATTTCTAGGTTCCTCAGAAGTGTTAGACATTTGCAACATCACATCCATCCTGTATTGGAGAAAATGTCATTTAAGCCTGAATCTCCTAAATGGTGGTATGTGTTTTCCTGTGTCCTGCTGAGCTCATAAAACCCTAAAAGAGTAGAAAAAAGAGAGTGGGCAGAAACCTCAGATGAGTTAGCCACGCTTGCTTACAGTTACAGTCCACAGCTTAAACTTATATCAACCAAGCAGAGAGGCCACATGACCTAGAATAAAATTAAAACATCAGTGACACCACTCTATTTTAAAGGCTTCGACATATTACACAAATATGCTTCTATTTCATTGCTTTTCTTGAGAGAAGCAATGTGAATAGTGACATTAAATAATATGAAAAGTTAATGTTTCAGCTACAAGGGCATTTTATTAGGCACTGCTCTTTTGCTGCCCATGCTATTAGCATATTAATGGCTGTATATTTTAAGAACAGTAAAATAAGTGTCTCTGTACTGTACAAGATAATGTGAGAAATTTAAAACAGTGGGTTCTCTGTCTCTTTCAGTAGTTCCAGGTAGAGTGCAGTGTGTGACCTTATTTTGGGTCTATAGCTATTAAAATATTCCCTCCTTTCAACATTGAAGTTACCTTGAATAACCCATCCTTACACAGAGTTATATTGCTAGCTTTCCAAATCATACAAATTACTCTGAAGTGAAAACCACAATGAAAATGTTCCAAAATCACATTCTTGGCCCAACACATTGTACCCATGGTTATTTGTCAGTTCCCTTTTCCTTGAGCTTTCAGGGTAATTTATAAAAATATTGCTAGATGTCATACTGAACGCTGGCACTAACGTTATTTCCTTCACATTCATTGCTAGTTGCTACCAAGATAGTATCAGGAAGGAACAAATTAATGTCAATCTAATAGCACTTCTATAGCTTCAGTTCATTCTCCACCTTAAGGAGAGGCCTGATTTTATCGTTTGTATTTTCTTGTAGTAAATATTATGATCCAAGGCTTAAATGAAGATATGCAGGAACCAAAAGAGATGGAAAACATTGCTATGTGATGTGCCACGGGGCCTTTTGTGCTACAATACTTCAAGGCCTTTGCTAATCATTTTAGGAATTTCTAAGGTGTCTAATACCTTGGTATTTAAGTGCCTTATGGGGCACAGCCAAGGGATATCTCGGCAAGACAACATAAGAATAATGAAAATAACTGCTGGTTTGCAATAGATGTATCTGAGGGGAGGGACTTGTGAGGAAAAACGAAAATCCTTAAATGTCTGTAATGTGGCTCAGTGATGATAAAAGGCAAGACACTGCTTTTGCTTGTACTTTTGCTTAGTAGTACAATACTTTGTGTGTGGCCTCATGAAAGAGAAAATAGTGGTCTGTTTGAATGAGGATGTTGGAATCTTGTCCTAATCCTCTCTCAATATTTGAAAGGTGGGAAGCCAAGATGGAGAGAAGCTGGGAGTGATGGGATGAATTTGAGAATGGCCATGTATCCAGGGAAACTTCCTGACAGTGAGATCTGCTAGGCTTAAAAGGAATCCATCTTGCTTAGGCAAAAAGGAGACTGAATGATGCATGATAAGAAGCAATCTAGCATTGGCACAGGGATGGAGAAAGGCTAAATGACTATAGAGAGATGCATCTCAAATTTCTATGGACAACACCTGTGCTCAGGTGCCTCGGGGGTGCGCAATAGAAAAGTTGGTGTAAGAAGCCTCCATCTTCACAAAACATGAGCACAGGAAATGCTCTGTCTTTACCCTGTGGAGTAAAGGGGCTAAAGAGGAGGTTGATAGTGCTGGCTAGGTATATGGGGGGTGGGGGGAGAGTATGCTGCAGCTCCTGACGGGGTGTAGCATTATCACATTCTCCATGAGCAGTGGAGAGATCTGGGAAACATTTTGTCTCTGTTGTCCCTTCCAATATTTTGGGCCTTGCTGGATTGTATGAGTCAGGTATATGCTTTAGTACAGTCCTGTTTATTTACAAAGAATGTACACAAAGTCCTGTTTCCCTGAACATCATAGGAACAAACAACAGCAGTAGGCAGTTTCCTTGCTCACAATTTCCAAACCTGCTTTTTCAGCCAGTCCTGTGCCCCAAGGAGCTCTACATCTGCTCCCTCTCAGAGCTATGCTCACAACTATTTCTCGAGGATTTTGCTTACTTTCTCTTTGGTTTCCTGTTCCATTCTGCCTCTGAAACCTACACAGACAAACAGAGCTGCAACCAATCAGTTAGTCCCAGGGGAAACCCCTTTTATTATTCCTGAATTAGTTCTTGCTCAGGCCTTCCCATATGACCCAGTGTCTTGGGCAGTGGCTTCTATTGCTTCAGCTATCTTACTCCATAAAGCTTAATTGCTTCCATTTTTCCTGAATGAATGGATCTGTGATTGCCTATAGATCAAAATACATGCTTTGTGGCAGCCATTAACATTTTCCAGTGTAACAAACTCCCATATGGGGTAGTTTAGGTTGGCACCAGTCTCTGTTTGGGCGAGTGCTTATAGAGGTATAGTGGTTGCTGCTCTGGCATGTGTTCTTTTAGTTCTCCTTGAACAGGGGTTCTCAAACATCATTGCACCACAATCCCCTTCTGACAACAAAAATCACTACATGACCCCAGGAGAGGGGACCGAAGCCTGAGCCTGTCCGAGCCTCGCCACCCCAGGCGGGGATGGGGAAGGGGGGCAAAGCCAAATCTCAAGCCCCACCACTCCAGGCGGGGGAGAGGGGAGAAAACCCAAGAGCTTCAGCCCCAGCAAGGGGCCTGTAACCTGAGCCCCACCACTGAGGGCTGAGGCTCTCATGTTCGGCTTTGGCCCTGGCCCCAGCAAGGCTAATGCCAGCCCTGGCGACCCCCCTAGAACATGGTCCTGGCCCACTTTGGGGTCCCGACCCACAGTTTGAGAACCGCTGTCCTAGAAGCATATTGGCTGCTTCAGCCAGCCACAAAAGAGTTTCTTTAGCAACACATTGTGATCGTGAAAGCCCACAACCTAGCCCACAGCCTTTCTGAGCCATCTCCCTGTGATCACCTTTGATCCTAATCTGATCAGCTGACTGCACAATGCAAGGTGGAACTTTTCAGAAGATAGTAAAATAAATTAGGCTTACATTGGCACCAAATGTGCCCATACTTTTAGTAGCTGATTATTATTAGTAATTATCTACTGTTGCGGTGCCTAGCGATCTCAATCAGGATTAGAGCCACATTGTGCTAAGTGCAATGCAAACATAGGAGGAAATGGTTCCTCTTATGTGGATAAATGGATAGCCACCCTCTTGGCCCACACAGGGGACTGACTAGCGTCCTCCATTAATAAAAGCACAAGTCTCCACAGCTTCAGCTATAGAGCCAAGTTCAGTATGTGGGGGCTGTTATAGAATCATTGTAACTTACACTGACTCTGGTGGGTCACACTTGCACTCTCAGAAAGGGTGTTTGCAGGGACCCCTTTACAATACAATTCCCATGCTTTGAAGTCAGACACATTTGACTTTATTTTCCCCCCCTTTTATATGCATTACTACTCCATGTAAAGCCACCTCCCCCAGAGAGGGAAGTGTGTGTTGCAAATGATTAGATTTATTTACAGATTTCTCTCTATCGGCACTGCATACAAATACAGAAACATGCCAGGGAAGAGCTGATCTAGCCTTGAAAGAAGAATAAAATCAAAAGAAATGCCACCAAGAAGCAACAGCTAAGCCTGATGGGAAATCCAGCTCCTTACTCATCTCCCTGTACTTTTCACCTTCCTCCTGCCCAGCACATTTCTCTTCCTCTCCCATGTCACTGATCCTGCCATCTCTTGCTTGTCATCCACCTTCCGCCCTCACCTTTGTACCTACGCTCATTTACATCCTCTCTCTTAACTGCTCACCCTCTTCTGGCTCCATCCCCTCTAAATAAAAGCATGGTTTGGTTTCCTCAAACATTAACCATGATCCCACCCATCTCTCTTGTTATTGTCATCTCTAAATCATGAAGGATCAGATTGCAATATCTTCCCTTGTGATGAGTGGCACATTAATCCTTGAGAAGTCTCATTGAAAGCCAATGAAACTACAAGGAGCAGGTACACAACATAGGTGAGGGTACTGCAATCTGGTCCTTAGCTTGTAAATTTTTTGAGGTATGGAATATCCTTTGTAAGCAAATACATATATTAATTATTACTATTACTAATCTTAGAAAACTAAAATTGGGCTGAATCATAAAAGATAACTTGATCCCTACATAAGGCCATTAAATAGGTCATCTCTTTGCTCCAGCCTCTGTCTTTAAGAACTGAAGCAGCTACTCTAGTCAGTCCACTATCTGATCTTCCATTCACTCCCTGGGAGGAACAGATGAACCTTTAATTTTAACACTCAGTGCTTCAGTCCACACCCCCGTCAATTCTAGGACTTTACTTCTGCCCCACAGTAATGATCCTTGAAGTGGTTGATATCTGGTTGAAAGTTGCAAAGCAGTGTTATTAAATATTCATTTGAATTCCAAATCACTATTGCCTTTTGTTACAACCTTTTATTTGGCATTCACAAACATTCTGGGGTATTTTGTTAATACAAATTTTTGGGGAAAGGCTGTTCTTCATTAGAATAGCCATATTTGCATCAGAGTAACACATTTACATATGAACAAGAATAAAATATTTGTTATTGGCTATTTAACAATTAATCTCCTGATAAAAGGCTTCAGTCACCTAGTCTAGAAGTCAACTGTAGTGAATGACTTAGGTGACCGCCTAAACACCACAAATGGGATATAGTCCAAGTGAACATTTCATGAACTTTCTGGCTGAAATTTGTTCACGTAGGGCCTGATCTAAAGTCCACTGAAGTCACTGGTAGTCTTGGGCTTTGGATCAGGCCTTAAACAGTTCATTGCATCATCAAAAATTGAAAATATATCAGTAAACAACAGTAATCTGTTTGCAAACGATTTGCAAATGGAAAAAAGTCTGAATTTGTCAGCACATGTATTCACAGCCAATAATTTGACCAGCTCTACACATTACCTTAAATGACATTACGTCCCTTTCGTGAAAGCTTCTAGACTACTAGTTTCCTTGGCAACTGGCATTCAGGAAGCATAATTTTCTATGGTACCTGCCCATTAAGCACCCGACAGCATATGCTGTTTGTGATTCTGTATAAATAGGGGGTTTTCTAATTGCTTTATCAAAAACCAGTCCTGCTAGCAGAGGGTGTATTTGTTTGTGGGAAATGTGTGTAGAGCAGCTTTTGACCAACTTAGGATTCAGTGCTGTAGCACAGGAGATGTTAAATGGCCCTGCTAAGCAGCAGGACAATGACACTTTTGCAAACATAGAAAACCTAGTCCAAGCTATTGGTAGCCAGTGAGGCTTTTTTAAAATTTAATTTAAGAGCTATTTGCTTTGTGTAAAGTAGGTTTGTGAGTGAGTAATTAAGTGAACTGGAGAATAACTCAACTCAAGCATCACAAAGCACAATTCCCTCTGACAGAGACCAAACCTATGTGGTAATCACTGAAGCTCAAAGAGTGGCTGATTGAATTCCCATGCCTTTTGACATCTAGTTTTCAAGTTCAAATATCTCATCTGAATTTATCTGTGTTTCCAAAGCTCTGCTTGCCTGAGAACTGCTCTGACTCCCTCTTGCTTTATTAGTTGCACTCCAGAGTGATAGCAGAGACACCTCCTCTGCATGTGAGATTTAACATGCTGCTGTTCTTGCACTTTCTCAGGCCTCCCTTTTAAGGTAGCAAGTACCAGGCAGCTATCACTCCGGCTCATCACCACTCTCCTGTTTCCCACGCTGAATATATATATCTATTGAGGGGGAAGTGGAGGGAGAACACAAACTGCAGTCATCAATTGCATTTGTAAGCTGAGCCGTGACATTGTCAAGACATGGTTCTTTTCCTGGTATGAGACTTACGTTTCCCCTTCTCTCCTTTGCTTTTGAGGTCCACAGGCTCTGATGCCAAGTACTAATGCTTGACCTGCAGGAGTCCTGGTTATGGGGTTCATGAACCTTTCCTTTCTGCTCACAGCATTAGACCTTTCCCAGGGGAGTTCTGAGGCATAGCACTTCATAGCAAAATGTACAATGTCTGTGCAGTTTTTATAAAATCTTCTAGTTTTCTTTATGGCACCCTCCTCTGCTGATCTGGGGATACTTCCTTGTGGGAAGGAATTGTCCTGATGAATTTCATGACAGCACTGAAATGTGTTGTTGTATCACTTCCTTTCCGTAGGTGGCCATATTTCACACTTCATCTTGCCAGTATCCTTCAATCAAAGGCCTAGTGCTCACTTTATGTTGGAAGATCAGAAAGTCAGGAAACATGGTGCTGCCAATGCAGATAAAGGCAAAGGAGACTCAAAGGTCTTTGGTGATTAATGAAACCTGTTAAAAAAAACAAATCTAACCTGAATGATATGAAGGGGTTTTGCTACACACTATTCTTCACACTCCCTGTTCTCCCCCCTGATAATGTGAACAGAGGGGAGCCAGGAAGATGGTAGATTCCTACCAAGTGCACAGAAGTGCAGAACATTAACTCAGCTTCATGTGTGTCCCATCTCTCAATAACACAGAAACTATTGCATGGAAGTTAGGAGCCTAAACATCTTTGACGATCAAGGCCTTGATAATCTGGTCCATTTAAATTAAACATCATCTGTTTTGGCATCACATAGGGAGCATGTGTCATGCTGTTGCAGCTTCCAAATTATAGTAGTTACCATGGCTTATTACCTATCACATATGCAGGGTTTTTCCTCCTCATGACATGCCCCAAGGCACAGTGGAATGGCGGTAGTGCCATTGGTTTTTGCACCTTAGCCTTTACAATGAACGTGAGTGGTGCAATGAGTTGAACCGGCAGCATTGGAGCTGGTTTACAAGACACTGTAATCTGGTCTTTATCCTTGGATTCTGACAAGCAATAGGCCTATATTTTTTAAGAGGGATTAGTGATTTTGAGTTCCTCAATTTTTGAGTGGCAAGTTTGAGACACCTTAAAGGGTTTGCTTTTGAGAGCAGAGGTGCTTGCCATCTTCTGAAAAATCAGGCCCATTTTAGATATAATTTCAGGTGCTCAAATTGACACTAGTAACTTTAGAGAATTTAAACCAATGATGTATTTCCTACTACAAAGGATATCTAGCAGTAGTGAATGCATATCCTCTTCACTCCTCTATCGCTGTTCCTTCATCCTGGTACTGTGTATGATTTTTTTTTCTTTTCCTGTCCCTTTTTGCTTATTGGGCTTTCCCTTGGGCCACAGTAGTTAATATTTTACACCTATAAATCTTGCAAAATCAATAGAATGCTTCAATCAACAAACAAATCAATGAATCTAACCTGATGGACACAGCTTAATCTGATGCCCCACAAGGAAAAACTCTTCCTAGGATATTTGAAAGATAAAACCAAAACAGAAAGATAGGAAAATTGCAAATGAAATGATCCCATCTGTACATACCCCCATTATTTACCAAATGGATGTTGGTTGAATATTTGTTTGTTGTGTTTTTTCTAACTGTAATCATCAAGTTAATAATGAAAATATTCTGTCCACAGGGAGCTGGTGGATATCATGGGGTTTTTTACACCTCTGTATGCATGACAACACTCTTGGCAGTTAGCTTGCTTATCACCCTGAATGTTTCTTTTGAAGTAAGAAACAGGTGGCAGGGTTTACTGTAGTAAGTGCAACAAAAACATGTCAGCCAATTAGGGAGATTTCAACTGACTGGAAACCTGGATCCCTTTCCAGTACTTTGTTGATTTTGTTGTTGTTGGTTTTGATATTTTTTGGTCTGTTTGTAAAGGAAATTTTTTTATTTAATAGAATCATAGACATTAGAGATGAAAAATATGTTCGGTCAACAAATTTCCGGCAATGAACCTTGAACCAAAGTACTGAAATATAAGTGCTATTTTTTTTTAAAGAAAGGAAGCAATTTTGCAGTGTGTCATGCAATTCAAATAACCAAATAGCCTTATCTGTGTAAACTTAACTCCCCACTCCATTGCCTGACATGGGCTTTCCCTGCATCCAGTCTTGTGTATTTCACTTTGGGCCTAATTCTTCCAACTCTTACTCACATGAGTAGTCCTTCTTCACTAAGTAGTCCCATTGGTAAAGGTTTGAAGTGATATAAATCTTAGATTGTAAGCTTTTCAGGCCAAGGGCTGAGGCTAGAATTTTCAGAAGTGTTAATAGTTTTGAGTATGCAATTTGAGACACCTCGGGCCTTTTTTTTTTTTTTAAAGAGGTGCTGAGCACCTACAGCTTCAGTTAAAGTCAATGGGAGCTACAGGTGTTTAGCACCTCTCAAAATAAGGACCTTAAATGTCTCCTGGGATCCCCAAATTAGTGACCATTTCTGAAAATGCTGGCCTGTGTCTTTAACCTCTCTGCAGAGAAACATGCACATCTATATTGCTTTACTGCTACAAATGTTAAATTGTTGTTGATGATGATGATTGTGATAATAAATGGCACTCCATACCTATACCAATCTATGATAGTTCATTATTTTCTAATCTAGTACTTTGCCTAGTTTAATTTTGAATGTCCCATTCCATTTCAGGGCACAATCTAGGAGCTTTCATTGTCAGGAGTTCTTTTCTTATTATTCAGACAAACTTTTCTTTTTTCTTCAATTTGTTCTGATACTTTCTGTCACATTGAATCATTCTTTGCCATCCTTAGCATTACACTCTTTAAATATCTGTCACAGTACCATACCCAAGGTGTAACTTAGAGCAGAATTTGTACCACTGTATTTAAAAAAAAAAAAGTATAAAGCCAACTGGTGAATTTTTGTTGCTCCCTTCCATTTATTAGTGCCCTTCTTGCATTCAAGTGCCATAAAAGAAACAAAATATTCCAGGAAGAGTCTCATCAGATCCTACTAATCTAAGGCAAAGCTGAAAAGTGCTACCGTTATATTTGGGATCATAGATTGCCGCTTGTTACATTAACTGGATCCTTAGCTAATGCTCCCTGGACTGGTAGGTTCAAATTTTGCCTAGCTTCTTCTTGGTTAGTCTTGGGGGGGTGGAGGGTGGGGTCAGGGGTAAGTAATGGGCTTCTTGTATCCTCTTCCTTTTAGTGCATCGTTGCAAGACTTGGCAGAGTTTTTTCCCATAAAGTCTATAGGCCAGATTCTCAGCTGGTATAAATCATTGTATCTCCACTGAAGTCAATAGAACTTTTAGGGTTATTTGATTGGCTATATTACCATCCTATTGGAGAACATACAGCAGTAGTATGGGTAGAACTTTATTCATCTGAGAGGGCAGACTTCTCAGATGCTTACACATCTGTTGCAGATGCAGTTAGTTCACTGGCAAATCAGCATGAGCTGTATTGGAAATTAGCTAAACATTCCACCTTTAGTAAGTGTAGCGTTACCATAGAAAAGGAGACATTCTGCTTCAGACTTCTCACTCCCAAGCGATGCTTAAGGAGGCATATCGGCTCCTATTAGACACGGGCAGTTGTTCCTAAATGAAGACACTTTGTTGTGTGTTATGAGTGAATATGGGCCAGAGTCATTTTGGGAAGCATTTGAAGGTAGTTAGGAATTGTTCTTCACAGTTAGAAACAACTGGTAGCTCTGCAGTTATGACTTAAATTTCTTTTTAAAATTCTTTCAAACCACAAAGCTGTGTGTTGCTCAGTGATTTAATGCATTTGTACGTATGGAACTTTTCATTTAATGCTGTTCTCCATTGTTTTTGGCGGAGACCCAAGCCTCACATCTTCTGGTTGCAAGATTCCTTTCTGCAAACTCCATCGTTTGCTGAGGACTCAGTGTAACATGACACTATGCCCATTTCCCAGCAGGCAGCACATTAAAGATCTGCATGTCGACCAGCTGCAATGACAGGTGTTAGTTTCCTTTTCTTTATGCTTCTCCTTTTATTTGTAGTTATAACTTCCCTACCAGTACTATCAAGTCTTGAAGGAAATTGGGCGGACTTTATAAACTTAAAAAAGGCTATTAATTCAGATGCTATGGCAGGTTGGATTTTGGTTTGAAGCAGCATGCTCTTAACCCATTGAGTACCATGCTTCCCCTGGCACTCTGAGGGTCTGAGCCAAACTCCATACCTATCCCACAGATATATCTGCAGCAGTCCGCACGTAATGCATCTTTCCTTCCACGCCATTTAGCAGCACCAGAGCTGTTCCACAGTGCTGCTGAAGACTCAAGGTTGTAGTACCCCAGATGGTTGCTGTGCTCCTCTACAAAAGGGGACTAACTGGATACACACGCACGCACATACGGAAGTGTGTGTGTGTCTTAGAGATATTTATACCATCTAGATCTCACACGCAGCTCCTACCTAGGGTCTGATCCAATGCTCTCTGTAGTCATGGAAGTCTTTCCATTGAGTTCAATAGGCTTTGGCTCAGTCCTTGCTTCTGATATGATGCTGGACTTTATGTTCTATACAAATATATAACAATGAATAAGAAAAATGAGAACCAAGAATGCAAATACAAAACAAAAAAAGTTATATGATCATTTATTGCTGAAATCCTTCTCCTCCTGTCTCTGTCACTAGTGTGTGTTGTCATAACTTTGTGTTTTGTCTAAGTTAGATTGAGCTCCTCAGGCAGGACTACTTACGTGTCTGTAAAACCTCACGCGTTCCTGTGGTGTTGTACAAATAGAACATAATATTACCCTTCTGGAAACAGGTTGTTCCTCCAGGGAAAGCAGCAGCTCTGTGAAGAAAGGGGCAACTCAAACCCAATTCTTGCCACCACAGAGCTGTAACTTTACTCACTAACCCTTGAGAACAGCTAAGTCCCCTAATGTCCTACCCCCAATTGCCAACCTTCTACTGATGATTCACCAGTCTACCTCCCCACTGTGGGTCTGTCTCATCCATTCAGTTCCACGCCTAATAGTACCTCCTGGATATCTCACCATCAACTTCAATTTATAGCTAAAACTAAACTACTTATCTTAACTCCAAAGTCTCTGATAGCTATTTATTTATATTTCTAAAATACTTTTACATTATTTCAAAACCACCAGGTTATGTAAACACCTGTTCTCATCACTTTCATCTTCCTCCCTTTCCTTGTATTATATGTTATACTCACTTTTTGTGTCTTACATTGTCAGATCTTTGGACAGAGCTTGTGCCCTGTGTTCCCTCTAAGCTGTGCGGTTGGGTGGCTGCCCAGGAGAGATTCAAGTGCCATGCAGATGATTAGCAGAGCACGCACATCCAGCAGCGTGTGTTCAAGTGCCCCACCCCCTCCTACTTTGCAGCCATGTTGCTCCTGCAGCTGCTCCCGGGACCCTCCAGCTGGCTGTGCAAAGCAGGGGAATTAGGGGGTGCTGATGTCAGGATATTCCCTGCTCCTGTACCCCATCTCCACAGACCAGGGGGAGAGGGGACAGCCTAGCTCAGTACTCGGAGTTGCTGCAGTCTGAGATCTAAACAACTCCAGCCTCCGAGCAGTGAGTGAGTGAGTGAGTGCCTTTCTTAAAGAGACAGCGCACGGTCTCTGAGACTTCTCCAGCAACCAGCTCACACTGTCTCTGTCTCTCACACACACTATCTCTCTCTCCCTCCCTCCCTCCCCCCCGTCCATGTACCCCATCTCCGCAGACCGGGGGTGGGGAGACAAGGCTCAGGAGAACTTTCAGTGAGTGCCTTAAAGAGAGAGCGCATGGTGTCTCTCAGAAACTTCCCCAGCAGCCAGAACTCTCTGTCTCACTCACTCACAGAGAGTCTCTGTGTCACACATACACACTGTCTCTTTCACACTCACCTCCCAACACATACTTGTATTATTGTTCTTGTTACTTCTTGGTACTGCCTGCAATGCACATATATTCTCTGTAATTTTAGTCTTTCAAAGTGTGTTATTTTAGTGTTTTGACAGGTCTATGCATTCATAATTTTTATTTCTCTTACACTTAAATTTAATTCTTTGAGTAGTGAGTTCTAAAATGCCTAGCCTGTCCTAATTATCCCTATGGTAACTTTTAAAAAAATATATTATATCTAGTTTTTTTTTGTTTCTACGGGTGGCGCACATCCCTCAGTGCACATAACAAAATGTATTCCGCACATGGATGGAAAAAATTAGAGGAACATTGCTTATTTATTAGGCAGTTTAATCAATTTTTTAAAAGTAAAATAAATACAAAATCACACAAAAATACCAATGATGAGATAAATCCTGAAATCCTTACTCACTTTTTACTCTGTCCTTACTCAAGCAAACCCACAGTAAAGTCAGAGGGTATTTTTCCTAAGGAAAGCTTAAGTAACATCTGATTAAGGACCTCGGGATCTGATTGAAATTGTGCAAAACATATTTACATGCTAGAAACCAAATGCTAATGCTAATAGGCAAGGTAATGTGAGACCTTTTGCTTTGCTAGAGATGACTGCTTATAGCCCAGCTGTGGCCTTGCTTTGCTGTGTCTGTACCTTGTGAGTTATGAAAAGTCATTTCTAACTTATACAAATGTTTCTTAGCTCACATTGCCTAAAATTATTCATATAGTGCCCATTCTGGTCAATGACAGAATTCCCATTGACTTCAGTGGGAGAAAGTTAGAAGAAGGAGGATTGGTTTAGTGTAACTTACATATGGTTTACTTGTTGAATAGAATGACATTTTGGGCCAGTGTAGTCTAAGTGAGGGGTTTTTGTCTATAGATTATTTTTTATTAAGGTCAATGAGTGACTGATGTAGACATTGCAGTATGTGAATCTACATATGATTACAGGTGTGGGGAATTGTACCCTTGAGAGGTTCTGACAAGAGCCATTTTGAACTGGTTGTTATGTTATGCCCCGGCTCATGTTATGCAACTCTGCTCAGTGAGAGCTCAGACTCCGAATGAAGCACACTTCTGTTAGACCGCTTGGCTCTGCATGATTACTGAACATCACAGCAGGTGACTGTTGCATTAAATCTTGTGAGATTAATTACTTTTTGTAAAAGAGAAAAGACTCTCTATAGCAAGATGGGGATAAAATGAGATTTGGGCAGTGGTTAATTTGTGCCAGGGCTTGTTGGGGCTGAGTCCCGGCACCCACAGGCTTGGCAGTTGATAGCCACCTCTGGGCTTGCCATGCCAGTAATGAAAGTAAAAAAATTGCTTGAGCCCTGGCACCTCTTTCATTACAGTTTAAGCACTGGATTTGTATAATTTAGATCTTCCCCAAGTAGCTCTAATTTACGTCCATACTTATTGCAAATGGCTTTCCTGGGAATAGAGGGACCTAGTGAACTTGTTCCCTGGGCTAATTTCCCTCCTTTTCCGCTCCCTTTGTGTGGTGTTAATTTTCTTAATTTTCATATGCAACACAAGCTAGGCTGTGATTTTATGACAGTGGCATTATGAGCTTGTATACTTTGAGTAGATAAAACATTTGCGATGGTCCCCACTGCTCTACACTTTACAGAGTCACCCACACCTATGCACAGTAGATTAAAAGTCCTGCCCAATCAAAATGGTAGTGTTTGACACCCACTCACTTTGCACAGATGTAAATAGCTACCCAATGGGTACAGCAGTGGAAAATCAAACCCTAAGACCCTGATCCTCTTCTTGGGACGTAGGTGTCTAAATACCTTTGAGGATCTGGGCCCAGGTCTCTGATCTGAAAAGATGAAAGCCTCTATTCATGTGACTGTATATATATATATATGTGATGGTGGCAGTAGTGGTGGGAAGTGGGTGAATTGAGTATGCTTGAGACAGTGTTGCATGATATTCTGAATGATTTTCAGTTAGACTCCATGAGGTTTAATAAATTCTTGCCTGGGTCATCAGGAATAACCCCAGTCAGATCTGATAAATTATAATGACATCATGAGATTATGGATCCCAGAATGAGATTTTTACAGGATTTCTCATTAAAAATGAACAGAGGAATCACAGATTAACTTTGCTCTGGCCCTCTGAGACCCCACTGGTGTGAAAAGAAATATGCAATTCTCATGAAATGTACTGGGGTTGACTGTCCTCACAAAACAAGTAAAGCACAAGCAGTGCAGTAGATTGAGAAAAAGAGAGGGGGGAATTAACGAAATATTTAAATTTCAAGATTCGAAATGTCATCAACAGTTTTTATTTAAATTTTTTTACTAGCTCTTTGACAAGTGGATCACAGCAGAGACCTTGACTAAGATAGAAGATAGAAAGAAGAAGAAGGCAGTAGTTAATAACAGCAGGACTAGAGCAGCAAAGGCTAAAGCTCAAAAAGAGTATGCTGAAGCCCATAGAGCAGTGAAGAGGAATATTAGGAAGGATAAGAGAGATTATGTGGATGGACTGGCAGCAGAAGCAGAGCAGGCAGCATACAATGGTAATATGAAACAGCTGTATGACATCACCAAGCGACTGTCTGGAAAGTTCAGCAAACCAGAGCGTCCCGTCAAAGACAAGCAGGGAAAGTCTATAACAGAAATAGAACAACAGATGAATAGATGGGCGGAGCACTTTGAGGAACTCCTGAATAGACCAGCACCATTAAATCCACCAGACATTGACCCAGCCAATGAAGACCTTCCAATCAATTGTGATAGACCAACCAGAGATGAGATCAGAAAAGCCATCACTATGATGAAGAATAGGAAGGCGGCTGGAACTGACGATATTCCAGCAGAGGCCCTGAAAGTAGATCTGGATGTTTCAGTGGAAATGCTGTACCCCCTCTTTGAGAAGATATGGGAAGAAGAAGTGATTCCAGCAGACTGGAAAGAGGGATATCTTATTAAAATCCCCAAGAAAGGAGACCTCAGCCATTGTGCCAACTACAGAGGAATCACACTTCTGTCGGTGCCAGGGAAGGTCTTCAACCGAGTTCTCTTAGAGAGAATGAAGGATGCCGTCGACCCACAGCTACGAGATGAGCAAGCAGGTTTCCGGCAAAATAGATCATGCACGGACCAGATAGCAATGCTTCGCATCATAGTCGAGCAGTCTATGGAGTGGAACTCCTCATTGTACATCAACTTTGTTGACTATGAAAAAGCATTCGATAGCGTGGATCGAGAGACTCTCTGGAAGCTCCTTCGGCACTATGGCATCCCAGCAAAGGTGGTCAACCTGATTAAGAACTTATATGATGGCATACACTGTAGAGTGATCCATGGAGGGCAGCTTACAAACAGCTTCCAGGTGCGAACCGGAGTCAGACAAGGATGCTTGTTGTCACCATTTCTCTTTCTCCTTGTCATTGATTGGATTATGAAGACATCCACTTATGAGCGTAGGAACGGAATCCAGTGGACATTGTGGACCCAGCTTGATGACCTGGATTTTGCCGATGACCTTGCACTCCTTTCGCATCGCAAACAGCAGATGCAAGATAAGACCAACGTAGTGGCAGCCATGTCATCACAGGTTGGCCTCAACATCCACAAGGACAAGACCAAGATCCTCAAGATTAACTCCATCAGTAATGACCCAGTCACACTGAATGGAATCCCTCTGGAAGAAGTGCAGTCCTTCACCTACCTAGGCAGTATCATCGACCAACAGGGTGGCACGGACGCAGACATCAAAGCAAGGATTGGTAAGGCAAGAGCAGCTTTCTTACAGCTCAAGAACATCTGGAGATCTAGAGAGCTGTCTTTGGCAACAAAGATTAGACTGTTCAATTCCAACGTGAAATCAGTCTTATTGTATGGAGCTGAAACCTGGAGGGTAATTAAAACAACCACCAGGAAGATCCAGACCTTCATAAATAGTTGCCTTAGAAGGATTCTCCAGATCCGCTGGCCAAACACCATCAGCAACATCTACCTCTTGGAGAGGACCCATCAACTTCCAGCAGAGGAAGAAATTAGAAGAAGAAGATGGGGTTGGATAGGACACACACTATGCAAGCAGCCAACCAACATCGCTAGACAGGCATTGCGGTGGAACCCCCAAGGCAAGCGGAAAAGAGGCCGTCCAAGAAACACCTGGCGACGCGACCTTCAGGCTGATAGCATAAAAATGGGCTATACCTGGAACCAGCTAGAGCAAATGGCCCAGGATAAAGGACTCTGGAGATCTGTGGTTGGCGGCCCATACCCCGACTGGGGTGACGGGCATGAGTGAGTGAGTGAGTTGACAAGTTGGCTGAAAACCTCCAGATTTCACCCCCTGTACTATTCCAGTCTTTTATTATCTTTTGAATTCTGAAATTTGAAAAAAATCAAACCTGCTCTAATTTCTACTAAATATGTTGTCCGCAATCTTTCTCTACGCAGTCGCTCTTGTGGTACAGAGTGGTCGGCAGTCAGTGGATTTGGTCATAGCAGGAGATTCCCTGCTGCCATTCCTATAGAACTCCGTCTTGGCTGCTGTAGTTGGAGGTGTGGCTGAAATCTGTGTCTTGGCTATCTCTGGCGTTTAGAATAGCTCCTTGAGCACATTGGCGGCCTGCATAAATTAAAGCAACGTTCAGGCAAAACTTAGTGAGATCAGTGGAAATCTGACCTATATAAGGATTGCAGGATTTGCTTAATATCAGCTAAAGCAGTGTAATATGCAAAGTCAGCTGTTTACAAAGAATGTTTCAATACAGTACTTAGTTTTACACTCTGTTCAAATCAAACTTTGATTTCAGAGGTTTTGGCTAGGGATCCTATGCGGGGCTTTTCCACCTCTACATTCAGGGATTCATAACTTGATTCAGGAGCCAGAAGTTTCTTGGCACTGTTTCTGCTGAGATTAGGATCAGGATTTTCCTTGTCCCCCAGCAACTCAGCTAGCAAGGATCAAGAAGTCACGACTTCTCCCCATGACCATATGTGGAAGCAGGCCCACAATGCGGTTATATTGACTCCGAGTCCAAACAGCTGTTCATCCTATTCTTAATGTGCAGGAATATGCTTGCTCCTATCCGGGTTTAGTTTCTATTTCTCCTTTTTCTTATACTGGGTTTACGCTAATTTTTGTGGTGGTACCCCTCATTTACCCCATGTAACTGAGAGGAGTGCCAGGCCCTTAATTCTTAAACGTGAAGGGAAAAAATGTTTCCACAGTCCCAAAGTGTAAGTTTTTTGGTCGGCTTTAATCAAGCATGGAGAGCAAGAGAGAGTGAGAGATATGAGGCCTACATTATATTACAGTCTCCATCCTTTTCTCCTCTCCATGAGAGGTTCATGTAGACTGCATTCTATAGTGTAGTGTGAGCCAATGCAGGCTTGAGTGGACTGGCTGAGCTGCGTGTGAACAGGTCAGCTAGAGGGGAGAGAGCTGTTCCATGACTGGCTGCTTGTGGAAAATACTGTAAAAAAAGAAAAAAGTTTGTGAAAGTGAAAAGCTCAAGCACATACAGCCATGCTCCCCATTAATATGACAAACCCTATCAACCTCCTCCCTGGCCATGGTCAAAACTGCTAACGGTGTCAATTCTATCATTTTGCTCTCAGCTGCTAGCTTTGTTTTGTGTCTCATTTTACGTGAAAACACCTACATAGTCAAAAAGCACTGGTGCTAATAGCTGCAGACGCTAGCTGCAGGTGAATCCCTGATTGTGCCAACTGCAAGCTTCAGTTCAGTTTAAAAATAGAACCATTTATTTAGGGACACAAAAGCATTTGTGTGTAGATAAAATCAGCTGGCTAGCCAAGAAAGAGGGCGTTTCCTTGTGGGGGAGCCAGCAGAAAAGAGGAGTAATAATTCAACACCTCTCAAAGAGTGAGTTAACCTGCAAAGGAAACACAAGGCCATTAGCTATTGTGACTATGCCAGAAAGGCCCAAATAGAGATGCTCAATAATAAAGATAATTTATGAGGCTGCATTAAAAAGCAAAGAGGACATATGTTTAAGTTCTGGAGTGATTTTCCTTGAGCTTTATCAAAAATGCAATATTCACTAAACATTGGAGATGGATTGAAACCCCAGATTTGGTATGCAGATGTGGATTCAGATATCAAAGTTTTGAGGAGTTTGTGGTGTCTACGGGTTTGGTTCATCCCATTATAAACATGGCCCCATTTATAACATTTGTACCTGGATCCAGGTTCAGACTTCGAGTACACTTTAGGCTTTTGTTTTTGGATGTGGAGGGAGATTTTCAGAGACACAAATTCTCATTGACTTGCAGTGTGTGTTAGGTGCCTAGTTGTCATTTCTGCCTTGGAAATCTTCTCCCGGAGAATTTTGGTTTTGGCCCATTCTACAGAAAATATGAGAAGCTATTGTTTTTGGGGGAAATGTGAGATTATAGTGTTCATGTTGCAGAAATAACTGCTTATAAAGGGCCCACTTCTAGAACCCTGAGTCACAGTGAGTAATACTCACTCACTCAGGTGCCCTATGGTCTGTAGCAAGACTGGTCCAACAAGAGTAAGAGCTACTCAACTTGAAAAAATATTGCAGCATCAGGCCCTAGTGTTGCATAAAACTCAGAGTCCTGAATGACTCTGATTTCCTTTTTAGTAAATCATTCTTGTCTCTTTTCATTGTGAGCAGGCTCTTTGCCATTTGATTAAAAAAGGGCTCACTTTTCAGAAATATGATTCTCAGCACAGTACAATGAACATAATCCAAGCATCAGCCTTACCTGATATTGTATTTCCTCATCCAGCCACGGCAGTAGTGTAGAGAGATTTTCCCAAAAAAATTGTATTAGGTTAATGTGAGGTATCTTCAAATCACTGGAACCTGTGCTGCAGAAAGTACTTTGCAAAGCTGCATATCTGTAATGGCTCCCCTCCAAAATCTGGAATTCAAATCTCTGGCAATTGGTAGACATAAATAATGTTTTTTAATATGTAAGGATCAGTTGGATTGTGGGCGGACTGATTCTGGAATATTCATATAATGCATATTGATTTATTGAAATATTAATTTGTATATAAAAGAAATGCTTTTCAGGAACAGTTAGTAGTAATACAGTATATTGGACCATAAGATTGCATGTTTTGATGTTTCCTCAAACACCAAGTGTAATGGGGCTGTCAAGTCAGCAAACACTTAGTTCCCCTGGGATTTTCAGAAGTGCTCAGTGTTGCCCTAACTCTGCTCCAGTTAAAGTTAATAAGAGGTACCTTCAGGGGAATAGAATTGGCCAACCCTGAGTGATTTTGAAAATCCCACTCTTAGTAATTTTACAGGGCCAAGGTTTTCAAAAATTAGGAGCCTAAAGTTAGTCTGCTAAATACATGATTTTCAAAAAGCCTATGCTTACATCTCCCATTGACCATTTTTGAGAATCAGATAGGTGCCTAAATATGGATTTAAGAGCCTAAATGTTGGCTCCTATTTTCAAAAAGTCTTGCTTGTGAGTATTATTTGAAGACTTATGGCCAGATTCTACTTCTCTTACTCATACTCAGTAGCAATTACTCATGGTGGCCAGTTCTAATGTCCTTATTTGACACTAAAGTGTTACTCAATATGAGTAAGAGATCTGTCTTAATTTTATATAATGGGAACTGCTGACAATTATATTTAGTAACAGCTGAGATTCTGTGTTGGTTTGAGGGCTATTGATTCATCTGAATGAGTGTTTTACAATGTGTACATTATAGAGGTGCTCCTTCTCAACTGAAGTCAATCAGAGCAGGAGCAGGCATTATAAGTTTCCTTCAGAGGAACAAATTTCTATTCTGAGGGAAAAGAAGACAACTGAAGTATATCACTGTGACTAATGGCCCTAAACATAACTGAGGGACTGTAAGCGGGTCAGGTCAGAGATCTAGTGGAGTTAGAAGACCTGGGTCCTATTCTTGGTTTTGTCACTGACCATGGGCAAGTACTTCATCTCTCAGTACCTCTGTTTCCCCTCCTACACTTAGTTTGTCTTGCCTGTTTAGATTCTTAGATCTTCAGCACAGGGAATGTGTCTTGCTATATTTGTACAGTGCCAAAACAATGGGGCCCCGGTCTTGGCTGCAGACTATAGGTGTTATCATGGTACACATAGTAATAATGTTACCATAGTTATTCCAGTTCATGCTGGTGTAACTCCATTTGCTTTGGTAATTTACAGTGGTGTAAATGAGATTAGAATCAGTCCTCATGTATTCAGACAAGGGCATTGTTGGTCTCTATAAATAAAAAAAAATACTAATAACAAAGAATCTGTTGGAGCCTTCGATGCAATCCTGGCACCATTTGGTTTGTAACAACTCTTTCTTTCATCAGACTGAATTAGTTTCTGTGTGGAAATTGTAATGCATTGAACGAAAGCCACAATCTCTGCAAGAGACCAAGTGAACTGTACCAGGCTGCGTTACCGGGATCAAACACCTCTTTTTGCAATCGATATGCTTGTTGGCATTCTCAAGAGAAAGAGGTCATAGGCTGTTTGTGCATGGAGACTAAGTTGCCCTATCTCCCCTATAAGCAGATGGAGACCCCCCACTCCTCTAGACCTTTCTGTTGGTAGGAATGTGTATAGGTGGGAATACTAAGTTAGGGATTTCAGAAGAGGGAAAGAAACTGAACTGGGCTGTTAAGAGAAAGCATGACATCCTTAACTATGGAACAGGTACCATTGCCCAATAATAAAAGATCATGGAGAGTAACTTTAGAAATTGAAACGATGTCTGTGACACACTTTGAAACAGGTGAGTGTGGTAAGACATGCGAGCTATAAAAGAAGCAATTTCACAATAGGAATAGGACAAGAGGGAACAGTTTGGTAGATAAGATGAAACATCTGATTTTGGAAGATTTAATTCCCCTGAAGAAAATCTAAACTTTTTACTATAACATTAAGAGTCCAGTGAAATCCTCTTAGAGTGGCAGCACAAGAATAATCCTCTTCCTTTGTATTTCTGCTGTTTCTTCTTAGGTTAATCCATGTGTGTCACCATTGCTATTATGACTGTAGTACTAAGAAGACCCCAGCATGCCAGGTAGTGTACAAACACATAGTTCCTGCCCAGAAGAGTTTACAGTCCAAATAGATAAGACACACAAAGCTTGAGGGGAAACAGAGGCAAAAATAGCTTACCTAAAGTTAGTAGCTTAGGTGGGAATAGAATTCAGGTTTTCTAAGTGCCTATTTGCTGTCTTTGCCACAGCACCACAACATCCCCTATCCTAGCTTTAAATACAGAATCTGTGGTATAGAGAACAGGTATATCAATTTTGTATTTCTAAAGCAACGAAAAAAAGGCATAGAAACATGACTTTATCCTCTGGTAAGAAACACAGTAAAAATAATGTGATTACAATGTTTTATCTAACCGTGGAGACTAGTGCCCCAAAACAAGTGGTGAGAGAACAGGTCATAGGAATATGCCTGCTTAGTGTTTGCCTGATTTAATAAACAGGGAGAAAACATGTGCTCCTTCCTAGATCCTCCCCCCTCCTTCCTACTTTTACATATGCAGGAGCAAATCTTATGGTCTGAGTTCAGGCAAAAGTCCCTTTGTGGTCAATGAAGGATGTATGGCCAGTTCTGTGAGCTCTACCATGTACCATAATATCTGTAATGCTGCTTGCATGGAATACCTCTATATAGCTATATCTGTGTAAAGAGCCATATTTTGCCTGCCCATAATGCAGGGTTTTGGGGAGGGCACACGGAGCGCAGCTCCATAAAAAGACCAGGTGCTATAGAAGTCCCTGTGCTCCACAGGGCGCAAGACTTGCACTTTCTTGGCACCTTGGGAGTACAAGTCACTGAAAAGCTAGAGGGGCAGAGGTATGACCATGGCTTACACCACAGCAATCCTCACCTGTTTGCAGAACTGGTCAACTGCACTAGGGGAGCACACGGTATCTGTATGATGCAGAACTGAAGAACTGTTTTGCCATTGACTTCAGTGGGGCCAGGATTTCACTGCAGAACTCTTCCTGGGTTAGTGTGGCTTTGTACCAGCCCCTGCTTCGTACCAGCCCCTGTTCTAATAGAAACAACCAAACCCATAACCTTGTTTATCTCAGAACTTTGGGGAGGAAAAATAATCCCATGTTTCTCTCTCCATAGTGGAATAAGTTAAAAACCTCCTTTGTTGCCTGATAATGTACATAGATTTGGCCTCTATTGTTTTGGATCTTTCTGGACTCTATGATGAACTAAAGAACGATAGTATTCCACCCAGGGCCAGCTCCAGGCACCAGCCCACCAAGCATGTGCTTGGGGCGGCACCTGGAGGGGGGCGGCGCGGTGCGGCGCTCCGGCCCGAGAGCGGGGCCGCAACTGGGCTCGCCGCCCTTCCCCCGGCGCTCTGGCCGCCGGGAAGAGCGGAGCCGCGGCCGGGCTCGCCGCTCTCCCCCCGGCGCTCTGGCAGCCGGGGAGAACGGAGCCCCGGTCAGGCTTGCCGCCCTCCATCTGGCGCTCCGGCCGGTCGGGGAGAGCGGGCCCGTGGCCGGGCTCGGCCCCCTCCCATGCTGCGCTCCCCGCCGGGGGCGGGGGGGTGGCGGGAAGCTTTTTTGCCTGAGGCGGCAAAAAAGCCAGAGCTGGCCGTGATTCCACCCACCGGCATACTGTCTGTGGGTATGGGCAGAGATCTAATACAGTACTGTTTTCCAGTCCTCAGTGATGTGCTAGGAACATTTAGTTTGTTAGTTATGTTGTGTTCATGATTCTGAACTTTCTATGCATGTTCATACCAAGCACGTATATTTAGGCAGTCTATTTAATGACAATCCCTGGGCTGAGAGGAAGCGTTATTAGTAGCATTGTCATTTCCTTCATTGGATGATTTGTTTTTATTTGCACTTCCTATTGTTGCCATCATATTTATTTTTGATTAATTCCCATTTTCCTATCAGTGTTAGCACTGGAAATTCCACCCCAGCTCTTCATTTCTAGTTTTCTACTGTGTCTGTCATCCTTTGTATTTTAAAGTCTAATTTGTGAACGCAATTAGAATTTATGACTGATGTGTCTTCTGTGAATCAGCGCCGACACTCAATTTTTAATGACTCTTCATGAAAAGTTTAGTGAGTTTCAGGAACAAGTTTCTAGGAATGTTCATGCACTATTGATGAGACGATTTATCATAATTTGTGAAGTCATGGGTTCTGTCTGAATGTGAAACCCTGTGGGGTCCCACCCGGGATGTACAACTGCAAATCTCTTGTTTTAACATGCTTCTCTTTTCATATCCATACAAATGGTGGCTTCCCTACCTCATGGTGAGGCAGCTCCTTTCAATGGTAAAATGAGCATATCAGTATCTTTATATTTTGGATTTTCCTGGAGCAGCATGGAGGGCTACATTCTCTGCTATTGTAATTTGGTATAGCCAGGGCTGGATTAAGCATAGGCACTATCAGTCCAGGTTTAGGGTTGCAGCTCCTGGAGTCAAATGATTACTAGAGCTGTATGGGAGCTGGAATTTCCATTTCATGGGAATGCCCATGATTCTGAAATTTGTTTTCATTGATCATTGGAACAAATTATAAAGAATTTTGAAATTTTCCATTACATTTTTTTTTAAATTTTGTTTTGGATCAGTCAACATTTTTTATTTTGATTTTGACTTTTTATTTTTCTATTATAATCTAATGTAACATTTCTAAAGGAAAGGTAATTTCAAAATAAAAACTGAAACATTCTGTTCTGCTGACGTCAGTCGTTTTTTCAAAATATGATTTGGTCAAAATTGATATGTTCTTGAAGAACACTTCAGTATTGATAATTGGATATTTTTGGACCAACTCTAATGATTAGAATCTAAGCTCTCATTTTAAGGAAAAAATTAGGCTTTTAGTCCTAACAAAGAAAAGCTTGAACATGTGACTGATGGTTACCAATGCAGTCATGCCTGCCTGAGTCTGCAGGCAGCCTGAAACAACAATTCAGAGTGGTGTGAACAGTTATTCCATATATCTAAATATGGTGTTAACATGAAACCTTCTGGTCTGGGTGATCTTGCCACAACCAACCCAGCAGAAAACTCTAAGAATGGAGAAGAGTGCAGTGGGCCCAGCTCCCCACTCAAATGGTCTACATTTCTGTCATCCCTGCCTCAGAGAGATGGGGAGAGCGTTGCTAACACCATTCCAAGTGGGCAAAGGCACAGTGCAGGGTTGGGCCATGGGGGTAGAGTTGAGGATGGCCCATGTCATAGTTTCCCTAGAGCTCCAGATTGCCTTTAATCCAGCCCTAAGTGTAGCTCAATTGGCTTCAATGCATCAGTTGATATGAGTTAAATTATAGAAATTGGAATTGTCTCAGCAAAGAGTTTGAGTCAAAGAATTTTTTTTATAAACTTATTAAAAGCTTACAACTTAAGACCCCGATTCTGCAAAGATGCAGTCACATGCTTGCCATTAGGCACATGTGTAGTCACAGTGAAATCATCATGTGCTAGCCACAGGATCACTCACATGTGTAAAGTCAAATATGGGCATAAATCTGTGCAAGATCAGGCCTAAAGAGATTAACAGCATAAGATCACTAATAATAATGACAGGTTGCAGAGGAACAGCCAGAGTATACAACAAGGGCTAACTGGGATCCTCAGATGCGTATGTCAGTTTTCTTGTCATTTAAAAAAAACTCTAGAAAATATATTTGGGGCAAAATCCTACCAGTGTTGTGTGAATGTGTGAGGGGCAGGAGCACTATAGAGAGCCTTTCCCCTGCACAGAACATCCACCCAGCAGTAGGGCAGCATGATCTATTGTATGATGAGGCCCTGCAATCATCTTTGAAAAAATTTTCTACCCCCACCCAGGGGATTGGCCAAGTGCTAGGTGCCCCCAGCCCATCCATGCAATTGGCAGCAGGCATGCTGGAGAGAACGCAACCATTCCTTTCTGGAGCAAAGTAATGAGAGCTGCTAAATGCATTGCCTCAGATTCCCTGAGCAGTCCTGAACTGTACTAGCAGGTTGACTCTTTGACTTTCCAGTGGATTATGATTAATCTGCTTTGCTCCCAGCCCTTCCCTCTGCTTTGCGCCTTTGGTGAGCTACATATCTGCTTGTATCTCAAGGGACTTCCCATTTTATTATCTCTTTGACATTAATAGGACATGTACAGTATGCCCTGGAAAGCTCTTTGGGGCAGGGACTGTCCTTTTATTGTGTTTGTACAGACCCCAGAACAGGGGTCCTGATCCATGACTGGGGATCCTACCCACTAATACTACATCAATAATAGTAACAAAAATGGGAAGGAATAATTTGTCATGAATTCAGAGGGCCCCCTGAATACAACAATGCATTTGAATGGAATCTGCTGCTAAATTTAATTTCTTGGCTCCACTAATTATTCAGAATTCTACAAAAATAGTTTATTTGGGGCTCAATTCTGCAAGCTGCTGAGTGCCTGCAGGGCCGCTTGGAGTTGCTCAGGGTTGAGCCCTTATTGCCTAACTTTTTCCTCTTAATGAAACTGTTGATCTTCACTCATTTGTGACGGCAGCTTGGAGTTCTCTGAACTGGCAAACACTTTGGAAGAGATGTTACTGTCGTCTTTCACAACAGTCAGCACTTTGGAAACATTCCCCTTGAATGATGTTAAAAACAATTCCAGTTTCTATAATTTAACTCATCCATATCATGAGCACCAATAAACTAAACCGCTACAGATTCCAGGTCCATATCTTGCCAAGAGCTGGCATTATGTTCTGAGCCAAGTAACTCATTATAAACAATGAGTATTTCAGTCCGACAAGTGTGCACAGTCTTGCAGGGTGTGTGTGTATGTATATAGCTGGCACTGGAAGTGATGAGTTTTAGATCCTTGCATTCTGAAAGATATCAACAGAAATAGCTACTAAAGCTGTTCTGTTAGAGAAAAACATGTATTTACGCGGGGTTCAGTTGGGCATGATCTATGAGAACTCATATATCAAAAAAGAGTCGGAGACCCAAGTCCAAGAACCATTTACTGTGTTAGTTTACAGGGTGTAAAAGTATTAGGATATCAGAGGTTAATGTATGCACCTAGTCTCTATGTGTACAGTGTTCTTTGCAACACTATTGGGGACCCTTAGAAAAGTCACTATAGGATTTAAAATGTAATGTTGAAGATATCAGGGTATGGTGCATGGAGAGGCCCAGGAAAGAAACAGAGACATAAAGGAGGGGAAGTTGGATGGGAGAAAGAGAGAGAGAAGGAATCCTAAAGGAAGGGAAGAAAAGATGGACACTGAAATACTGTGCCCCACCATTTGTTTCTAAAATTCTGTCCATCTTGTCAATCCTTCTAAGAGGCGGGAGTCTGCATTCTGCTGGAGCAGTGCCTAGCCACTTGTTGATCCAGAATTAGGATTATGCTTTTTGGGAGCTGGGCCACAGAGGTGTGGCCAAAACCACAGAAATCAAATATTTGTATTAGAGTACAGTCGTAGGTAAGTTACAGTGCTGACTAGCTGATAAATCAGCATTCCCTCTGTGTGGTGCACAGGCACTTTGTTTTCATCTTAGGTAAAAGGTGAATTGTTATATTCTCTTCCTGATGCGTAATTTCCACTCCCATGAATAGGGATTCTTAATGAATCAAGGGGAGTCTTAAAATTACAGCCCTGCATGATATGATGGTTTAGAAAGGTGCCCTTCTCTCAACCGAGACCCCTTTTCTTCTCTCCAACTTCTCTGAAATGGGCTCAAGAAAAGACAGCAAGAAGGGAGAATCTGCCATCACCATGACTGATACCTGTGAGCAACATTCCCATGCACTCAGCCATAACTTTTATGAGAGGATTCCTGGTGGGAAATTTGGCCAACAAGACAAATATCTTTAATGGGACTAAAGACCAAATCAGCACAGTCGCATTGACTTTGATGAGCTATTCCTTTTTACATCAGTTGAGAATCTGGCCCTTGAAGAACTGCTTTCTCAGCTAAAACAAAAGGATTATAGCAACAAGAATATCAGGTTCTCCACTTCTGTGTACCTCTAACTGTTTCTGACAGATGACTCCCTGCCTCTGTTTGTGCTAGCAAAGGAGAAACCGTTGCTAAGTGCTACACAGGGTATGCAATGACACACCACCTTTTTTGTTCTTTTTATCCCTTCCCAATGCAAATCACATGATTGTTATAAATCTGATGAAATGTTGCCAGACAAGAACCCCAAAGTAAATGCAAGCCACAAGATACACACTCCCATCAGTTTCTTCCCTTCCATGCAAAACCTAAATGTATATCGTCAAGGAGTCTTCTGCTCCTCTTCTTTCAGGACTACTGAGAGCTCTTCTTAGGGAAATGGGTTCCCATACTTTTTACAAGGGTGAAATGCCTGTGGAAGCTATTGGAACTTCAAGTTTTGCTTGAGGCCTTGTCTACATTATGGAATATCCCATCCTGGCAATCTGTGGCCTGCAATCAGTGTAACTGCATTGGTACTGCTAACACTTAAGAGTAGACAAGGAAACGTTAGTGTTTGCACTGATTGAACTAATTGGGATGTTCCCCTTTCAAGTCCTTTTAGTTTAATTGTGCAGACTCCAGCTAGCCTTTGTTTATGCTTAGGGGGTTAGCAGATTCACTGATCATGGCCACCAATAGCTGAATTTGTGTTGTTCCTGACCGAAGACAAGACCTGAGTAAGGAATAAAGGATGCTTGCCATGGAAAGAAAAAAACACAGCTTACTGGTAACCCATCCCTTTTGCAGTCTGAAGTCATCCTGGCCCAGACATGGTACAATATTTAGAGGGAAGAGGGAAAGCAGAGAAATTTATTATTGTATTTTAAAGCTGATCCCCTGTGTTAGTGTGTCTGTTTCCAGTATTAGAGCCTAAATAAGTAACTAAGCAAATGTATAAAGCTGTAATTGTATCCTTGATTTCATGTTATACAATAAGATGATTTATATAATTTTCTCAAGTAAGATACTTTATATATCTTTCCAAAGTGTCTCCGCCAGCTTTGGCCCCAACAATTGCTTTAATGACTGAGGCTGACCAAGAGGCCACACAGTCTTCTTTAGTAACTTAGCCACGAGGTGTGATCAATCATTTGGGTACTGTCAAAGAATGTATTTTACACTTCACTGGCAAAACGTTTGATCCCAGACCTGGTTACTGGGCTCTGAACATGCTGTTGTTTACTGTGGGTTTTTCAGATGAATTTTGCTTTTTAAAAATGTTCCAGCGAAATCATTTTTTTTCCTAATAAGATTACGAAGGTACAAAGCAAATGTTTGGCCTCATTGGGAAATTAATTATGTGGAATGACTGATATGTTGCTGGAAGAATCAAATAATAAAATACAGTGTTGCTTGTCTACATCTGACAACGTGGATTTCTTGTGAAAAATTGCTTGAAGTCCTGGATAGCACCCAAATGTGAAATCTTGTGCTGGCTGGAAACAGTGAAATTCTTAAAATGGCTTCATCTGAAATGTTACAACTAGGATTCTTGGCTGTAGGTTAAAATGGTTAAAAAAACAGTATTATTCTAGGAAAAATTAGAGTGAGATGGCGAACTCCGAACTCATGTTGGTGAGGAATTACATAAATAGTGTCCTTGAATATTATAGACAATAAGGGCTTGTTTCTTCTTTAACACCAGTTTTACACTGGGGTAACTCGTTTAACCTCACCACTGATTTTCACTGAGGTAAGAATCTGATTCTGTTCCCTCTACTCCCACTGAAGTCCGATCTTAAGCATACTGTAGAAAACTCACACTGAAAATACATGCAATGTATAATTTTTGCACTGTGGAAAATTGTTTGCGAAGAGGGCCAGCTTTCCCTAGAGACAGGGTGACCATGTTTCCCTATGCTCAATATGGGATACTTGGTAAAATTACTCATATTCAAGTGAGTTCAATGGCAATCAATCAGAACTGTGCAGTAGAAACGTTCTAATTAATGTCAAGTTGACTGAGCTCCCATTAAAAAGAAATACTGCATAGTTGGATTCTTTTTATTTACTTTCTTATCTTTAAGGCTTTAAGGTTCACACGGGGAGAGGTGACACACACACTCCTGTACACCTCTCTTACACGGGTGGGGAGGGGTTGGCCAACCAACCCGACCCTCCCTGCCCAGCACTCTCTGCTCCTCTGCCTGGTGGGGCCCCCAGGATGGACCCACTTATCCTGGTATTTTGCACTGTCTTTGTGAGGGAACACTTGCGGGGGACACACAGGGTCACATGCCCCCCCCCCCCGATTTCTGCCAGGGTTCACACCAGAATGTGGCCAGCAGCAGCCATTCGGCATTGTGTGGGAGGGAAGGGATGGGAGCTGCTTCCAGCTGCAGGGGAGGGGGATGGGAAGGGATGATCAGGCCGGTGTCTTTGCACAGCTCATTTCTTTCTCACCTCCTCCCCTGTGGCTGGAAGCAGCTCCCATCCCTTCCTTCATGCACCCTGTCAAAAGGCAGCTAACACTTCCTCCAGGCTGCTGCTGGCCACCGACATAACCCAGCCACCTCCTGGCCTTCCCCTTTCCCTTCCCCCCTGGCCCCCGTCTTGCTACAGTGCGGGCAGGAAGGGATTAAGCCCTAAGGACACATTGTGCACAAGGGCTCAGGAAACCCGACTGCCAGGGCTTCAGCAAACACGGCCAGAGAGGTGGCTCAGCACGGGAGGTTGCCTAGGGGACAGAGCAGCTCCATGCTCCCTGGGGGGATGGGTGAAGAGGGTGCTAAGCTCCTGCCTGGGGGACTGCTGTGGAGTCTGCAGGGTCGGGGCGCAAATAGGCTGGAAATCACTTCCCCTCCTGCCACTCCAGATCTTAGCTGAGGGGTGGAGGGGCTACTCTGTGCCAGTGCTGTGCAGGGCTTTGGCACATGCAGGACTTGGCGAGACCCTGCTAGCCGAGAGCCGGCACGCAACAGGGGCTGTGCTGATGGGCCATCGGGGGAGCGGCTGGCCCAGCATGCTGCAGTTTTTCCCCACCACCAGCCTTGAACACCCACCCCCATCATCGACCACTGGACCCTCTCACTCACCGCTGGTGAGCGGGCAGCTGGCGAGCAGGGATCCAGCCAGTAGCAGGACCCTCCAATACTGATTGGAGGTGGGGAGGCAGGACAGAAAATATGGGACAATTTGCCCATCTGTAAGAAAAAGTCAGGCTTAAATACAGGACGGTCCCTTTAAAAATGGGATGGCTGGTCACCCTACGTAGAGATCTCCCACATACAAGCTTTGTCTTGACTAGAATAAAAGTTGTGATGATAAGATGTGTTAGCTAATGTTATAATATCATGATAAAACCTAGCCCTTACAACGAGTTTGTCCCAGGGAGTTTGAGATTTAAGATGAGTTAAGATTTTTAACATAATTCAAGACAAACAATTTTTTTAGTGACTTCTTTTATGGCCCCAGAATGGAGACTATTTAAAAAAAAGTAAATCTATGGGCATGCACAGCCAGGCAGTAGATAAGGCCTGACAAAAGGCTACTTGCATAGGATCATAGAAGCGTAGTACTGGAAGGGACCTTGAGAGGTCTTCTAGTCCAGTCCCCTGCACTCAAGGCAGGACTAAGGATTATCTAGAGCAGATGTGGGCAAACTACAGCCCGCGGGTCACATCCAGCCCACGGGACTGTCCTGCCCGGCCCCTGAGATCCTAGTCCCCGACCCCTCCCCTGCAGCCCTGTCACTGCGCGGGCTCCGCTGGGCAGCGTGGGGAGCGCAGCTGGCTCTGGCCGGGTGTGAGCTCCTGCTGCTGGTAAGGGGGCGGGAAGGGGGGAAGGGGGGATTTGGTAAGGGAGTGGGGAGTCCTGGGGGGCAGTCAGGGAGGAGGGGGCGGTTGGATGGGGTGGAGGTACTGGGGTGGTGGTCAGGGGATGGGGAACAGGGAGGGTTGGAAGTGGGAGTTCCGGGGGGCCTGTCAGGGAGCGGGGATGTGGATAGGGGTTGGGAGGGCAGTCAGGGGACAGGGAGCAGGGGGGGTTGGATAAGGGGGTGGGATCCCGGGAGGCAGTTAGTGGCAGGGGGTCCCGGGAGGAGGTGTTCAGGGGACAAGGAGCAGAGGACGGTTGGAGAGAGGGTGGTAGTCCCCAGGGGGCTGTCAGGGGGCAGGGATGTGGATAGGGGTTGGGGCAGTCAGGGGACAGGGAGCAGGGGGGGGTTAGATAGGGGGTTGGTGTCCTGGGAGGGGGCAGTCAGGAGACAAGGAGCAGGGGAGGTTGGATAGGTTGGTGGTTCTGAGGCGGGCAGTCAGGGGGTGAGAAGTGGGAGGGGGTGGATAGGGTGCGGAGAGCAGGTTGTTTGCGAAGGCACAGCCTTCCCTACCCTGCCCTCCATACAGTTGTGCAGCCCCGATGCGCCCCTCGGGCCAAAAAGTTTGCCCACCCCTGATCTAGAGTGACCATCTCTGACAGGTGTTTGTCTAACCTGCTTTTAAAAATCTCTAATGACGGAGATTCCACAACTTCCCTAGACAATTTATTCCAGTGCTTAACCATCCTGACACTTAGGAAGTTTTTCCTAATGTCCAACCTAAACCGTCCTTGCTGCAAGTTAAGCCCTTTGCTTCTTGTTCTATCTTCAGAGGTTAAAAAGGGCAATTGTTCTCCTTTCTCCTTGTAACACCTTTTATATAGTTGAAAACTGTTATCATGCCCCCCCCCTCAGTCTTCTCTTCTCCAGACTAAACAAACTTGATGTTTTCAATCTTCCATCTAGGTTGTGTTTTCTAGACCTTTAATCATTTTTGTTGCTCCTTTCTGGACTTTCTCCAATTTGTCCACATCTTTCCTGAAATGTGGCACCCAGAACTGGACTCAATACTCCAGTGGAAGCCTAATCAGCACGGAGTAGAACAGAAGAATTACTTCTCATGTCTTGCTTACAACACTCCTACTAATACATCCCAGAATTATGTTTGCTTTTTTTGCAACAGTGTTACATTGTTGATTCATATTTAGCTTGTGATCCATATGACCCCCCACATCTCTTTCCGCCGTACTCCTTCCTAGGCAGTCATTTCCCATTTTGTATGTGTGCAACTGATTGTTCCTTCCTAAGTGAAGTACTTCGTATTTGTCCTTGTTGAATTTCACCCTATTTATTTCAGAGTAGGGCTGTCAAGTGATTAAAAAAAATTAATCACAATTAATTGTGCAATTAAAACATTAATCACATGATTAATCATGCTGTTAAACAATAATAGAATGCCATTTGTTTAAATATTTTTGGATGTTCTCTACATTTTCAAATATATCGATTTCCATTACAACACAGAATACGAAGTGTACAGTACTCACTTATATTTACTTTGTATTACAAATATTTGCACTGTAAAAAACAAAGGAAATAGTATTTTTCAATTCACCTAATACAAGTACTGTAGTACAATCTCTTTATCATGAAACTTGAACTTACAAATGTAGAATTATGTACAAAAAATAACTGCATTCAAAAATAAAACAATGGAAAACTTTAGAGCCTATGAGTCCACTTAGTCCTATTTCTTGTTCAGCCAATAGCTCAGACAAACAAGTTTGTTTACATTTGCAGGAGATAATGCTACCCGCTTCTTGTTTACAATGTCACCTGAAAGTGAGAACAGGCGTTCGTGTGGCACTGTTGTAGCCAGTGTTGCAAGATATTTAAATGCCAACTGTGCTAAAGATTCATGTCCCTTCATGTTTCAACCATCATTCCAGAGGATGCTGATGACAGGTTTTGCTCAATAACAATCCAAAGCAGTGCGGACTGACACATGTTCATTTTCATCATTTGAGTCAGATGCCACCAGCAGAAGGTTGATTTGCTTTTTTTTTGATCGTTCAGGTTCTGTAGTTTCCACATCGAGTGTTGCTCTTTTAAAACTTCTGAAAGCATGCTCCACACCCCATCCTTCTCAGAGTTTGGAAGGCACTTCAGATTCTTAAACTTGGGTCCAGTGGCTGAACAAGAAGTAGGACTGAGTGGACTCGTAGGCTCTAAAGTTTTACATTGTTTTGTTTTGGAGTGCAGTTATGTAACAAAAAAAAATCTGTATTTGTAAATTGCACTTTCACAATAAAGAGATTGCACTACAGTACTTGTATGAGATGAATTGAAAAATAGTTTATTTTGTTTATCATTTTTACAGTGCAAATATTTGTAATAAAAATTAATACAAAGTGTACAGTGCTCACTTTATATCCTGTGTTGTAATTGAAATCAATATATTTGAAAATGTAGAAAAAACATCCAAATATTTAATACATTTCAATTCGTATTCATTGTTTAACAGTGGGATTAAAACTGTGATTAATCGTGATTAATTTTTTTTAGTTAATTGCGTGACTTAACTGTGATTAATTGACAGCCCTACTTCAGGGCATCTCTCTAGTTTGTCCAGATCATTTTGAATTTTAATCCTATCCTCAAATAAAAATCAGTATAACCCCTCTCTATGCCATTATCTAAGTCATTGATGAAGATATTGAACAGAACCAGACCCAGAACTGTGGGCCCCACTTGATATGTCTTTCCAGCTTGACTGTGAACCACTGATAACTACTCTCTGGGAACAGTTTTCCAACCGGTTATGCACCCACCTTATAGTAGCTCCATCTAGGTTATATTTCCCTAGTTTATTTATGAGAAGATCATGTGAGAGAGTATCAAAAGCCTTACTAAAGTCAAGATATACCACATCTACTGCTTTCCCCCATCCATAAGACTTGTTACCCTGTCAAAGAACGCTATCAGGTTGGTTTGACATGATTTGTTCTTGAATAAGGACTTCTTACACAAGGAAGGTTGAGAACTGGCATCTTTCTCCTTCCTCAGGCAAAATTCCCATTGAAATTAAGGCTGACTAAAGTTTTAAGATTAGTTAAATCCAACCCTTTTATATTGTACTAGTAAAATACTACTTTAGTAGCAATTTCCAGCATGGAATTACTTCATAATTATGGAACTAAACAGAAACCCTGGATATAAACATTATATCACGGAACATCAGTAGCATTCAGAATCTGGTCCAGATTTTGCAAAGCCCCCTCACTTATTGTTGTGACATGCTGAACAAACACATCGCTTCCAAACAAACCCAGAAATTGCGAGTGCTTGAAACTAGACCTGAATTTTTCACTTTGTATTCATCTTTACTTAATTTAGTAATTAATTTGGAACCCAAATATTTTTCCTGATTCCTTTGAAAGCCTTTGCTTCAAATATGAAATATGTCACTTTTCTAGACTGCATGTACAAAATGTTGCAGCTTTTGATACCTCCATGCTATGTGGACTGTGAATTCTTTTTGGTGTGTCAGTATGCACATATGGCACATAGTTGATGAATTCTAAAGGAATGGCATTCAGCACTGACATTCTTCTATATTTCTATGTTTTTGTCATGCTGTGGTGGGTTTATTCATTCTTCTTTCATCTCCTCAGAGTGAAAAACTCTGCATTCATCCAACCAATCTCTCTCTCTGTCTCACCCTCTCACTCATTCAGTCACACCATCTGTTTCCAGATTACTGATTTCTCCGCATGAGTACCAGGTAACAGACGTGACTTCTCCCAATAACTACAGCAAAAAAGCTTTCACACACTCTCCACAATCTGTGAACATATGATCAGTCTAGGATAACATGTCATGCCAAACACACATTGGAGGAAAGAATCCTGAAATCAGGCTGAGTGATAGTATTTATAATAAGGTAATTAAGCAGATAGGTTGATTTTACTTTTTTTGGACTGTTCTAGTATTTATTCAGTTATGATTCTGCAAATTTCACTACAGATAGCTTAGCTGCATCATGAGAACCACTGCCTAAGAGTTAGTGCAGAGGCCTAGATTCTGGAATTCTGGGTTCCATTGTTGGAGCTGCCTGTAGTATGCTGTGTCACCTCTGGCAAATCACTTAGGGTTGACCTTGCAAAATATTGAGGGTCCTCATTTCCCAGTGACGGTAGTGAGAGTTGAGGATGTTCAGCATTTTGCAGAAACTGGCTTTACTTTCTTTGTTCCTGTCTCACAATGTGAATAATACTAATCTCAAAGGGGTGTTGTGAGGTTTAAATTAATGTTTGCGAAAATTTTTAAGATCCAATGATGAAAGGCAGCGGTATATAAACACAAAGTATTATGTATTGTTATTAGCTAAGTACAGGGATATCTTCATGTTCTGACTCTCTGTGGGTGGAATTCACCAGCATAACTGCACCAATGGACAGCCTCTAAGCCCACAGAGATTCATACCCAAATATCTGAAGGCAAAATTTGGTCACAGGCTAAGTGAGAGGGTTTGATTTTATATGACTCCTTCAGTGTCCCTCTTTTCTGAAAAATCAGCTTAGATTTGAAACTAATCCCTCTTTATTAAGGATACCCCTTTCTTGTTTTGTTTTTTGAGGGGCAAGGAGAAAGCTAATATGTATATATCATAAAATTTGCTTCTTTATGAGGGTCAAAGTGATATGGGGATGCTCTTCTCGATGTGTAGCATTTACATCTTTAGCATCAGGCAAAATAAGTGTTTAAATGTAGATTTTAGGCTCTTTCATTGCCCCCCAAATAATATACATTTGAATTATTTTAAGTCAGACAGATACTTTTGTAATTTGGAGCAAGATCTTCCTTTTCATTTTCTTTCTTCTTGTTCAATTTTGCTTCTTCATCCACATCTTCGAGCTTTAAAGATACAACTGTGTGTGTGTGTGTGTGTGTGGTTATTTACAACGTTTAGAAAAGAAATAGGTTGAATTAATCTTAAAGCCAGATACCTTCACTAGCCAAAGTGAAGAAAACATGATGTATGATTTGCAAGCTATTTATGTAAAAAAAAAATAAAAAATTAAGCCCTGTAATGGTCATCTAACTGTTTAAAACCATTAATAATTGCCTTGAAATTGTTAACTATTGTGGTTAACAGCCACTGCAAGCTACCCTTAACAAAGGAATTGTTATCTGCTGATAATAATCAAGTTCTAAGCAATCATGATAGTCAGCTATATTTTCTTTTGTTCTTTCTTCTTATTTGTTGCTTTTCATAAGCAAGAATTCCTGTTTCTCTGTAAAACAGGACACATTCCCCCAGAACAATAGATTATATGTGTATTTTATTCAAGCTGCTGAAAGACAAACAGAAACAGGTTCCCTGAAAATTATTTAGATTAAAAATACATAAATACAAAAAAAGCACCTTTTCATCTTTGTGATAATACTAGTGCACAAATACCATTAATAAAATTTGAAATGGAATGGAACCATCTGTTTACTTTTCTGAAGAGGACTGTCTATATTATAACTATATTCAGCAAGGAGGTACATGGCAGATACTAGCACAGCCTTTGATTTATTCCTGGAACTATTTTTTCCCATTTACTGTGTATGTTCTCCAAATCCTGAATGACACATATTGCAGTCCTATTTGTTCACTAGCATCCTGTTCTACATCCCTCTTTTTTGCTTAAGTTTTCACACTCATTTTCTTAGTGTCATTATTATAAATTAACATGTTAACATATGGATTGCTGCCCTTCTAGGCAAGAAGGGAGTGTGAGACAAATGCCTGATTGGATCAAAGGACCCCACCACTCCCCAATACTGAAGTCCAGGGCAAGACAATAGCATCCAATTAAAATCAAAAGCCTTTCATACCCTCACTCTGCTGATCACCTCCTTCTGAGATGGGAAAAAGTGGGCCAGATCACATGCCTGGGCAATTTGCCCTTGGCTTCTCCCCAGGCCATAAGATTGGATATTCAGTGGATCTGTGGAGAAAACCAACGAATTATGTCAAGACCATCTTTAAATTTAAGTAGAAGTGCTGGGTAATTTTACTCTTCTGTGTACCTTGCTCTGGTACACTTGTCAGCACGAGGGAAGTAGTGAAACTAGTACTAAGCACAGTATAGAGCCCCTTGCAGGCTCAGGCCCCCGTTTAGCACAACTAATCCTCACCTGTAACAACCTTAGGTTGGGACTCCCAAAGATGAATTAGGTGTTTAATAATGGGAGCTGGCATACAACACCCATTGGCCCCTTGCAAAATCCCAGCCTTACTGTTTAATGAGACAGGATGAGTAATATCTTTTATTGGATCAACCGGTGAAAGAGACAGGCTTTCAAGCTCTTCTTCAGGTCAGTTTTTAAGGCAGATACTGTCTCAAACAGGAAGGTACAGCTATAGAGACCTATGTGGCCCTACCCTATGCAAAATTTCAAAGGGAAAAATCAATGCAACTTCAGCATGAACCCTAGATATGCTGGAAATTAGTGGGTCCAAATTCAATCCTGGTTTGTGTGAGTGCAAGTGCATTGAAGAAACACTCATGCATCCACTTACACCTGGACTGACTTTACTCCATAAACCACATTCTCATTATATGAGGTAAAGGTTAAAGAGGAATTTTGAAAAATGTTGTGTATAACATACACCCTGTCACTGCCTTTATGTGAACCCCAACTTGGGCTATATCCTGCACCACTGATATAAAGGGGTGATTTGCTACTGACTTCAATGGGATGTTATGGTCTAATAGAAATTGATCTGTTAATAAACCAACAGCTGCTCACCTGTACCTTAACTGGACTTCATGCTGTACCTGCCATACCAAATGTACCACTATTTTAATGTAGGGTCTAAGAACCAGACATAACTTCAGTAGTGGGGAAACCTGTAACAAACAACAGCTGACAGAACAGCTCAGACACAGAGGGTACCTCTTATATATTATAGAGCAAGCCAAGAAATCTTTTGAATTGCCCAGGAGAAGAAGAGATCAGAAAATGTGATAGTATTCCCTCCATTGTGAATTTATTTCCAGAAGATCCTACAGACACCAAGAAATCTATCCTCTGAATAAATGATGTAGATAGGTTACCAAAGGCCATATGAAGATCATCACTGATTGCTTTCCACTGACCTCCTAATTTATAGAAATTTATTGTCAGAGCAGAATTAAGGTCTAACTGTACTAAGGGCTACATTGTGATCTTAGACTCAGACCTGAAGAAGTAATGGCATTTAAACACACCAATCCAGGAGTGCTCTCTCTCTCTGTTTGTGTGTGTGTGTGTGTGTGTGTGTGTGAGAGAGAGAGAGAGAGAGTTTGTGGTTGGCTCAAACACACACAACTAAGGACTTGTCTACATGGGGACACACAGGCCTGGTCTACACTAGGGGATGGGGAATCAGTCTAAGTTTTGCAACTTCAGCTATGTGAATAATGTATCTGAAGTCGACGTACTTAGATCTACTTACTGCGGTGTCTTCACTGCAGTAAGTCAATGGCTGATGTTCTCCCGTCGACTCCGGCTGTGCCTCTCACCCTGGTGGAGTACCGGAATCGACGGGAGAGCGCTCAGCAGTTGATTTATTGTGTCTAGACTAGACGCGATAAATCAACCCCCCTCTAGATCGATCGCTGCTCATCGATCCAGTGAGTAATGTAGACAAGCCCTCAGAAAAATTTATCCAAATTAACAAAAGACATGAATTTAAAGTGGATTAAGACCACATGTGCACATTCTTATTCAAAATTAAAGTGGCCTTAATTAATTTCCAAAGTGAATTAAGCTAAAATGAATTAAGGCCATTTTAATTCTGAATAAGAGTGCTAGCACAGGGATTTAATGCAGTTTAACCAATCCACTTTAAATTCACGCCTGTAGTTAATTCAGATTAAGTTTTCTGAATTTCCCATGTAGACAAGCTCTCTAGTCACGATTCTTTCCCTCTTTGCTCCTTCACCAACTGAAAATTACCACTCTTTTTGTGCTGGCTCAGTTGCTTTGGCCAGTGAGCGGGAAGAGGTTTGTATAGCATAGCATCTGCTTATTCGTCACCCTTCCTGAACCCTTGTGTGCTCCAGGAAGCAAGTAAGAGGGCAAGAACCTCCACTTGATCCTACAGCCCTAACCCAAAAGCTGGGTAGCTCATGTAGAGGCTTAACGGATTCTCTTATACCGTCACAATAGGTGTGCTCTATTGTGATTCAAAGAGATGTGTGATTTGAAAACATTATATACTCACTAAATCTGCTCACATATTTTTGGACAGAAACAGTTTTCCACTCCAAAATGCTGATTCAACAATTTTAAAAACATTTTTAACAAAAGGAAATTTAAAAATGTTGGAATTTCCATGAAACAGCAATTCTGAGTATTGACCAATGCTAGTATTCATTAGCTCTGCTACAGGCAAGAATGACAGTATAAAGCAAAACCTAATATTTATTCCATATACATGGTTATGATATTCAGTATCAAAATATAGGATGCAAGGAACAATGTGTGGGCAAAACCTTCAATGATCTTGATTCAAGATTTAATGAGTACAAGACTGCTGTAGTTACTGGGAAAGTGGATTAGCAATGATCATAGTCTATCGAATGTGAAAAATATTTCCAGTGGAAAAGTGACAGGGTCAGAACAGCATGATGAAAGAGAAAAACACAGGATAAATGTTCTTAAAATGGGACTTATATCGAACTATTAACCTGAATACTAAGAGTAACAGGATCTGTTTGGATGTTGCATAGAACAAACACTGCACTGCATAGATGTGTGTGGTTTTAAGGCTATTTCAATTCCACCAATCTCATTCCACATGAAGAAGGCCTTATGTGCTGTGCTGGATGTATCAGTTTAACTGGTCTCTATGTATCATCTGTCTGCCTCATTATGTACTAGCGACATCTATGAAATGTGTAAATTTACTCACATGCATAATTGTTGAGAGGATTAGGATTTGGGATTGCACAGTGCAGAATTTAAATTATTGTATACACGTTTTTCTCATACTGTGTTTATACAATTAAAAAAATAGATTTTTTTAAATTGATGTTTTAGATTCCAGAATGCTAATTGGCTGGTATGGAGATAATAATCTGAAAAATATACCTTGCTTGCCCATTTACCTCACCTTAGATTAGGATTTTTGTTGTTGGCAAGAAAAGTATTTAGGCTTTTAATACTTATGTGCTAAGAATCTGTTTAGAGTATCTCAAGCTTTCAGGAGTAAGAGCTGCAACTATAGAGTAATAGCTGCTGTATAGACTGAATGAACTTGGAAGTCAAAAATACTCATTGTTCTAACTTGAAAATGAAATTGATTAAATTTAGAAAAAAAGCAGGGAAAATAATCATTTTCTTAACAAAGGAAGAAATCCAATAACAAAAAAGAAAAGTATAGTACTCAGGATAATCTTCATGAGAGAAAACATGAGTGTATTGAAGTAAAATAAATGATTAAAAAGGAATGTGGAGACAGAAGGATTGGACTTTGATTGCCATCAACATTTTAGGTAGTGAAAGTGACACAGACTGTGGAGGTATTTTAAAAAAATGCCAGGAGCTGAAATATTCTGTGTTCTTGGCCAGTATAGGATTTGTAGATTCAAAAATTTGGAGGCAGAAGGGCCCATTCTGATAATCAAGTCTGAACCCCTGCATAGCACAGGCCATAGAATTTCACAAAGTGGTTCATGCACCAGGCCCCTAACATCTGGTTGAGCTAGTGCATCGCTTCTGGAAAGGCATTCAATATGGAAAGCACAGAAAGCTGTGTTATTGTAATCCGACTTGATCTCAACACATGAGAAAAGAAGAACAAGCAAACTACAATGCCAAATAGAGGCGAAAATATCTTGTAAGGCTGGATCCAGTCAAAATCAGTGACTTCAAAATCAGTGACTTCAGTGTGCTTTGGTTCAGGCCCATAAAGCATGTACCATATAGTAGGGTAAAATAAATATGCATAGAACACAATCATCCACCCACTTGTTTTCCTGCCTGTCTATTAATACTTTAGGTATTTTTTAAAAAATGTGCTCATTTTCTATACTTAAGATCAAAGACCTGCTGGGAACTAAATACAGGCATTACAACTGGAGCTTGAAGTTATTTATAGTGAAAATTGAGACTTGAGCTCAACTACTTTGTTTGCTTCAGAAGTTCAAGAATGGATTTATCTAACTTTAATAAACAGGTTGTTAAGGAAACCTAAATAGTCCAGAGCTCATGTGAAACTGTTTGACAAAGGTTTACAAACTTGCTCCATGGAGCTGGGAGCTGCACTGGCATTGTGCTGAGGTGGGAATTTGTCCATGAAATGGCTAATGTGGCAGTACTGGTGAGAGGGGGGTACCCTTTGAACAGACTCTCCAATAATTAAAGCCTTCTCTTCCTTTTGATGGTGTTTATCTTGTCTGTTTTATTTCTTTCCCCATAAAGTTTAATTAGGTTACTAGGCTGTTTTATGAGATCTAATTGAGTCTGTAGCTGTTAATACAGCACTTCACAGGACAAATATATTTGCAGGTAGAAGGAATTATTATCTTGAACCTGATTGCTGTATCCTTCTGAGTAATAGGAAGGGATTTCCTCAGAGTTTGGCTAAATACAGTCTCATTTCCTGCTCCACTTTAAGCTTCTGTGCCACATTTAAAAGTGAAATCTCCCTCCCATTCTCTCTCTCATTTCTAGTACCTACTGTAGGATGTCAGTTGGAAATATATGTTAGGAAACAGGAATATTATGTACACTAGCAAAATAATGTTTCAAGGATGGCAGATTTCAAAGTTAAAAAACCCTGCTTTCAATGAAGCTAATAATGTATGAGCTGTATTAGGACTGTAGAAACTGGGAAACATTGGACTTTAATTCTCATTTGGATCCAATCCATTAAAGTTCAGTTTACGCAAATGTAACTCAGTTCCTATCCCTTTGTCACATAAAAAGCATTGGGTACTGTGAACATTAATTTGGGGACAAAAGGGACTTAGGCTCAGCATTTCAATGCCTAACTTTAGGTGCTCTGCTGCCCACTGAATTCGCAGCCCTGAGTTGGGTGCCCAAGTTCCTTATACAATGCATGGAGAGAGTTAGGTGCCTAAGCATGGGATTCACAGAAGCCTGCATACTGAGTGGGGAGTCACCTAGGCTAGCCAGAAGGAAATACAGAGGAGAGGGGTGGGGCCTAACCCATGCCCCATCAGAAAGTTAGGCATCTAACTCTGGGTCAGAAGCAGGTTCTTCCTGCCATTCATGATTCACAGCTGTGAACCATCTCTTGGAATTAGGCACCTAAGCCCTTTCTTGCAAAAAATATGTGGAAGGGGAAAGTTTTACTCAGTTTTCAGAACACCCATTGGAACCTGGGTCTCCCATCTCCAGGAAAATGTCCTGGCCCCCAGACTATAGAGTCGTTCTCTCGCTCTCTGGCATAATGAATATTTAATTACTTATACAAATGTAGTACAGCTCCAACAGGAGAGACTTAACCCCAGAATACCCTACTCTCTCGCTCTGTGGGGACCTAGATTCAAGTCCCTGCTCCATATGAGGCAGAGAAGAGATTTGAACTGGCATCTCCCAGGTGAGTGCCCTGACAATTGGGCTAGTGGGAATCACCTCTGACTGTTTTATGCGGGGCCTGATCTGATAGATTTGCTGCTTAGGTGGCCTTTGAGAACTCCCTCTAGTCCCTTCCTAATGGGTGAGATCCCACAAGTGAGATAGGCAGGGGAAATGCCTAATTTATTAATTCTGCTGGGATTTAGGCATGAATTAGGTGCAGAGTAGCTTGATTTAATTGGCTTTGCATGTGCCCACTGGCAGATTTTTTCAGGACTTTATTGGAAATTCAGGCACCTAGGGAATTGAGGTGTCTTCCGGGTTGGGGAGCAGCTGTTTTGAAAATCTAAATTTTGGGTTTAGGCACCTGAAGTGGCGGCCTAAGTATTTTTGTGAATCCAGACCTTTGTATCTGAAAAGAATAGCATCCTTGGACATTTTATTATTAATCTCACATGCAAAACATCCCAATACAAATTATACCTTCACAATACCTGAAATATTTCTCTGGAATTCATCTGCTTACTGTACAATAAGATTGTTATCATCAAGTTGGAGAAATGTGAGGGTATGATGATGAACACTATTGTAGGCTGCAAAAAAAATCATTTTTGTGAGTCACTGAAAAATGTTAAGGTTGTTACACTAAGACTGTAGCCTGAATCAATTGGCGTTTGTAGGCCTGATTCCCCTTCTACTTCCATCAGTTGTACATCCACATAACTCCATTGGATCCACTGAAGTTACTTCTGATTTGCGTTAAAGTGAGCGGGGACTTGGGCCCAGAATATTATTTTGAAGGATATGCCAATTCTTTTAAAAAGACATTGTTAAAGGCTCCACCAGTTGGATTAACTGAAGTCCAGAGTTTTATAGTGAACAACCAGAAAGTCAGAACATTCATGTGTAAATAGTACAATGTTCAATAATCTAAACTGAATACAAATGGCATCTTTAAAGAAGCCAGGATCCCTGTGCTTCTGTACAACAGAATGTTAACAGCATAGAGCAAAGTCAAAAGACTGGAGAGGGATCACCTTTTCCTGAAGTTTCCATGCATCTTGTATTATGTTTTTTCAATGTTTGTCATTTTCCTGCAGGAAAGACTGATGAGCAGATTTGTGTGGTTTGCAAAGCATAGTTAGCATGTGAATAACATGCAACTGCATTTTACTTTTCATGTGTTGCAACCAGTTTTTTAATGCTACTGGTGGTTAGATGGTTCATGGTGACCTACAAAGTATGTGGGTGAGTATGTTGGGAAGAAGGTTTAAGAGTTTTTTTCTGCCATATTTTTCATTAGAAATTCAGGCCTTGTCTACCCTGGAGAATTCTATGAATGACCTGAGAACTAGGTAAGTGAACCCTGATGGTGTCCCCAAGCCTTATATATAAATGTTGTTTTTCAGGATCTTAATTTTTCTACATAAGCATGCCCCTGAATCTTTGCTCACATGACTCATTCTTACTCATATGACTATCTGTAATGAAGTCAAAGGTGCACCATCTTTAATCAGGATTTTCTCATGATTAAAGCTTGAAGTATCAAGTCCAAAACTTGTAACTAAGTTTTGCCTTAGGATTCAGATCTGATTAGTAGATGAAATGTATGGATAAATGCTCTGTTTAAATCTCGCCATGAATCTGAACATAAATATTCCAAGACAGCCACATAAATTACCATTTTGGCCATTTAGCCTCAGAATGATTACCTCTGCCATAGCAAAGAATGATAAACCTGTACACAAGTCATATCATAAGGTCTGTCCACTTTGAAAGTATGCGCATCTTCTTTAAAGTTAAAAATAGCTTAATTTAGATCCCAGTGTAATATTTAAAAAGCAACAGAGGGTCCTGTGGCACCATTAAGACTAACAGAAGTATTGGGAGCATAAGCTTTCGTGGGTAAGAACCTCACTTCTTCAGATGCAAGTAATGGAAATCTCCAGAGGCAGGTATAAATCAGTATGGAAATAACGAGGTTAGTTCAATCAGGGAGGGTGAGGTGCTCTGCTAGGTATTGGTCTCTGTCTCCATACTGATTTATACCTGCCTCTGGAGATTTCCATTACTTGCATCTGAAGAAGTGAGGTTCTTATCCACAAAAGCTTATGCTCCCAATACTTCTGTTAGTCTTAAAGGTGCCACAGGACCCTCTGTTGCTTTTTACAGATTCAGACTAACACGGCTACCCCTCTGATACGTGACACCATGCAAGGCACTGCATTTAGCCGTATGGAATGGAAATCTATCAAATGGTAATATACAAAAACCTGTAGGAGAACACTTCAACCTCCCTGGCCTGCTCCAACCCCTCAGACAGAGGCCAACACCTAGCAGAGCACCTCACCCTCCCTGATTTAACTAACCTCGTTATCTCCATACTGATTTATACCTACCTCTGGAGATTTCCATTACTTGCATCTGAAGAAGTGAGGTTCTTACTCACAAAAGCTTATGCTCCCAATACTTGTGTTAGTCTTAAAGGTGCCACAGGACCCTCTGTTGCTTTTTACAGATTCAGACTAACATGGCTACCCCTCTGATACTTGACAGTGTAATATTTGTTCTTTAAAAATCATATGCAACATGGCATTCAAGCCTGTTATTCAACACACATAATTACAAATGATCTTCTCACCATGTACTGCATCATTATGAATGTTTTTCTCAGTGAACAAAACAAGTATGTTTCAAGATAGCATCAAATACACATGATCCTGAAAGATATCAAACAGCTTTTCTGATAGACCCTGTTGTTACAATGGATAACATTTAACCTGTAGGAGGATTAATATAGACATGATATGTTGTGTCTGACTCTTTGACCATTACTGAAGCACAATACTTTATAGTGTTATCCTTTGTCAACCATGTCTAATTGATTAGGCTACTGTAACATTTTTATTCTGCACATGAGGTTCCTTCCTCAATAGTCTCACTCCCCAAAATGTACATGCATCATTAATTACAAAATCAATGGCAGAGATGGTCTGGAGCAAATGTAATTGATAGCTTCCTTTTCAAATTAGCATAATCTGCCAATTCATTATGAGGAGTGAATAACATGTTTATTGCTAGTTTGAATAGGACCAGGTCACTCTCTGTAAACTCCTTGACAAAGTGCTTTTTCATTTAAATAGGGTTTACTGAATACAGTGTACATGGAAAGAGATGTCTCCTTTTTTTAATGCCCAGAGTTGTCTCCTACCTTTTGGTGAAGTAGTGATCAGAAATTCAGAAGAATTAACACTTTATATTGAAAGAATGGGAGATTTCTATTGTTATCTGGAGTGATTAAACTGTGACCATCATAGAGCTGAGATTACAACTAGGAGTAGGATATTAAAAAGCATGTAACGGGACAAAAATTTGGTTCCCTCATGTTTCTAATCTCATTAAAACCAAGGAGACTATTTGCATGAGCAAGGTGAACAGAATCTGGCTCAACTAGTGCATCCCAATATACATTCAGGTGCCTTTTGTAAAAATACTTTAGAAACAAATAAAAATATGAAATCCCCTAAATATTATTTTTTACAGTACATACCATATCAGGATTGGATTCCTCCATTTCTCTTTTTCACTGGAAACAATCTTTCATCCAAATTTTCCAAAACAGCCTCTATAATTGCTAATCAGCTATGTACTTTTCACACTTATGTTCTTATGCACGCACTTAGATTTGTGTGCACAACTGTCCAATTTGCACTAGCAAATGTAGCTTCAGTGCACAAATACTAAGTGCTGGATATGCAAAAATTGTGTGAAAAATTGCATGTGCAAAAAAGTCTGCTTTTTGAAAATCTGAGCCATTGTATCTTTCAGCTGACGATCTCAAAACATATTTGCAAAAATACATTAAGTCTCATTATACATCTATGAGGCAGGCAAATGTTATTTTACTCATTTTATACATAGGCTGAAATTCACCCATGTGTAGAGCACCAGGCCTGCATCAGATTAAATCTTCAAAACAAGTCTGAAATTGTATTTAAGGACTTGTGTTGACATTGGGAATGAATTTCATCCAGGCAGTTTACCATACAATAAGTGCAAATTATTATTATTATAAAGTGATGTAATATACCAATAAACAGTTGACAGATTGAAATCCAAGTCAGGTTGTTGATGAAATAAACTTTACCCTCCCCCCTCCCATAAAAGCCAGGAACAGAATTGACATTAAATATATATTTCATTCTTACAAGAATCTAATCATTTTCCTATAGCTGAATCTCCTTTGGTAATGATACCCAAGAAGCAGATTCTGATACCACTTCTAATGTTGTAGCATTCCAGGAGTAGTTCCATTGAAGTCAATGGGATCCTTCATGGAGTAAGGTGTTGCACAACATGAGACTCTGACTGTTAATTAAATAGAAATATTTTTGTGGAATGTAACACGAAAGCATAAAAATCAAACATATACAGTTTGATTTTCTTTCAAAACATCTATTATTGTCTTTAAATTAATTACAAAATATTGATATATCAAATATGTAAATAAAATGTGTGTATACTCACAATTCACATAAACATTTATGGAAGTTGCAATGAAGGGCCTTATCTAATTCAATGGAAAGACATCTATTGGCTTCAATGGGTCTTAAGTGATTCCTATCAGCTTCAACTAGTTTTGGATTAAAGCCTATGAGAACATACCCCATAATATTTAAATTATGAATCCGAGACTACATGTGTGCTGCTATACAGTGAACTGAAGATACAGTAGCATTATTAGGAACTCTTAATTTAAAAGGAAATAAATTAGGGAAAATGTCTGAAGCAGAGCTAATACTAATATTTACAATAAAAGCCAAGCTAGGCTATTAAAAAGAATGATGGCAGTTAATTTTGTACATGTCAGTAAATTGTACTATAGTGTATCTTTGTGCTAGGGGTGAACAATATATACAGACAGCTATAAATAGGCTATAAGTCCTAATGACTTTATCTAGTTTGGTATAACAACAAATTAACTGTCTGCTTTTATTAGCCCTTTTGAACTGTCCTGTGACTTAATTTTGTGATATTTGTAATTTAACTGCCATTCATAGTCTTTTATTTAGGACCAGATCATGCAAGCACTTACACATGTCCTTAAGCTTATGCACATTAGTTGACCCATTTGAGGTGACAATTGGACAGTAGTCAATGTGATTAGATAACTCACATGCTTAAAGTTAAGCATGCACATAAGTCTTTACAGGACTGATGGTTTTGATTTTTATTTTAATTGTGTTCTGATATGCTCGGGGGCAGGAACTTGGCATGGATCCTGTTTTTCCCTCTTGTATATATTCTGCATCACATTTTTCCTTTGTCAATTCTTAAGCCAAATAAATTACATTTCCGTGTGCCTTACCAGATAAAAATTAAATTCACAAAGGTAATTTTTACAACCGAATCCCCCGATTTATACTAGGGTAAAATTCACCCCCCCTGTGCAAAGAGTCAGAACAAGGCCTATGCACCCTTTCAATCCCACTGAACTCCTCAGAAGAAGATGCAAGTGGTGCATAAGCCTTGGTGCTAGCCCTTTGCACTGGGTGAATTGCATAACACGTGCTTTCCTTTAAAAAGAAAAACACATTTTTCATGGAATCTCCACAAAACTCAACATGTGTTTATAATTTATGGAGAAGTGAGGTTTTGCAAAACTCATAATCATTTTGCATAACCCAAAACATTTGTAAAGTGGGACCAACGTTGCCATTGACTTCCATAGAAGCAGGCCCTAGGTTGTGCACCTTCCAAAACTTCAAATACCCCCGAGTTTTATGCATCTCTAATTTATAATTCTGAAATACATTTTAATTAGTTAAGAGCTTGAACCTGCTTTTTTAGCACATCCAAATGTCTCACCGAAGTCAATGTGAGTTTGAGGTTTGCAAGGAATGCAGGGTGAGATGCTGAACGATCAAATCCCTCCATCACTTTTATTCCTTTTCAAAACCATGACCACAATGAGTATATGACTAATCATTGTTGGACTCCAGATGCCAAGCAGCATGTGACTTAGCTGATTCTGTGGTATTATAAAAACAGTCAGACCTTGTTAATCCAAATTCTTTTGGAAATATTGTACCATGTTCACATTAAAAGAAAATCAAATGAATGAATCAGTGGCACATAGACAATCATAGAATTTCTACTTTCAGCGCCAGTCCTGGAAACAGATGCACACAGGTGGATCTTGAACCCAAAAGGAACCATACTAGCTTCAGTTGGGTTCCACATGGGCACAAAGTGTTAGATCTGTTATATCTGGATCCAGGAACTTGCCAATTAGGACACAGACAGAGAGCTAAGCAACCTGTTTGTTTCTTCAGCTGCAGCATTGCTTCTTGCTCTGCTGCATTTTACTGCTCTGGTATTAAGGATCTTAATACCACAAATACTCTCTAGTGGATAGGCATGGAACATGTACAATTATATTGCATACATTACAATCCTCCCCACTTATTGAGTTGTTACCTCCTTAAACATGTCTAACCTAACATTACATATTGCAAATATAACTAAGCAGGTCAGAACAGACTATCTGAGCACTCTAGATGAAATGAGAGGATTATTCTGCCTCTGTAACACTCGTCAACTGGAACTATGAACTATTTCAACTACAGATTGAGTTGTTCAGGTGGTTTCCTTTGACGCAGAGGTCAGCATCTCTCAGGTTATGGAGTAGAAACTTGAACAGATGTTTCATATGACAATTCAGGTTCTGGTCACTCTGTTCCAGGAATCAGTGGAACTCCAGTGTCCGGAACTTCAAAATTTTGGATCAGTCAAATCAGGTCATGACACTTTGTTTTGAGGGTAAATCCTGAATCTCCTTGATGCAGTGATACCATATTGCATCAGGGTTACTGCAATGGCATAAGAATAAGGTTCCTTTTGAGGTTGGATAGGGTCTGGAACCCACTTGTGGTAACCTGTGTAATCTCAAGCAAGAACATGTTGTCTGGAATTGAAGAGTTTCCCTGGTCTTTTGCTTGAGTGGTCTGCTTGCTAATTAGCTCCCTTTGCTGGTAACAAATCAAGGTGAGATCAGTGGCTGTGTCCTAGGAACAAACTTTCCTGTCACCTGCGAGGTGTTGCGATATGCCAACAAGCTGTTTTCAAGTTTGGCCTATATTGAACTTGGTTGTTTTGTTGCAACTTTCAAAGCTTGTTTTGTGGTTTAAATAAAATATTCTCTTAAGCCATTTGATGCAGGATGGGATGGTGCAGATGTAATGTGTTTGATGCCATTACTTTTCAAGAAAGCTTGGAAATCATCTGAAACAATTTGTGGATCATTGTTGCTTACAACTTGTCTTGGCAGTCCCAAGCAAAAAGGCTCTGTAGAACTGATATGGCACTTGCAGAAGTCATGGATGTCAAGCAACTTGGAATATCCATCCACTATTACTAGAAAATTTATACCCAAGAATGGGCTTGTCAAATCCAGTTGAAATTGTTCTCAGGGAGCAGTTGGCTAGTTCCAAAGATGAACTAGCCAAACCAGTCATATTTTTCACCTTCTGACAGCCAGAACAATTCTTAACTATCTGCGCAAACTGTCGGTCAATACCTGGCCATCAGACATATCCTCTAGCCAATGTCTTCATCTTGACTAGGTGCTCTGTATGTAATTCCTCCAAGACTCTTGCCTGGAGTTTCATAGGAATGATGGCATGAATTCCCCACATCAGATAATCTTGAGCAACTGTGATTTAATTCCTCCAGTAGGAGAATGTTTTAAGCTCTCCACTGGTTCTGTCTTCCAACTTTTTAAAGTTGCATTATATACCTTTCCTAAGGTAAAGTCCTTGCTTATTTCTTGTTTCAGTATTGCATGGTGTGGCGGGGCGATGACTCACCGGCGCAGCGCCTCCTACTGGTTGTACAGGAAATTAACTGTTTTCGAGCTCAGAGCGCCCTGTGCCGGCTGATACCTTACCTGCCGCTGGCCTCTGTGTCCCTCCCGGATCCTGGTACCCTTTACATCAGGGTTCTGCCCCCTAGCAGCAACCCACAATCTGGGTCTCTCCATGCAGGGGAACCCCCAACCGCCTATCCCCACCTTGCCTCAGTGGCTCCTGCCAGTCATCATCTAGCCCCTGCTCCCTGGGGCAGACTTCAGACTGTAAATCACTCATCATCAGCATAGGGAGTTTCCCAGGCAGCCAGGTCCTTCTCTCTCTAGAGGCTTCAGACTTTGGTCCTCAGCCCTCTTATAGGGCCAGCTGTGGTCTGATTGGGGCGTGGTCCAACCTGTGGCTGCTTCCCACAATCAGCCTAGGTTTCCCCGCAGCAGCCCTTTCCAGGGCTGCTTTATTCCCTTCAGGCAGGAGCGGGGTGACCACCCCGCTACACATGGGTATGCCAATTTATGCCACATTGAACATTTCAGCATTTCATCTTATTGCTGCGTGGAGCTTGTATCCAACAGTGATAGTTGTGATAACCCCTCAGCATTACAATGTTGAGCAGTTCTCTGAAACTTGACTTCATAGTTATGGGCCCCATAAAGAATAAAGCCCATCTCTGAACACGAGCAGTGTCCATTTCTGGAATGCCCCTTCTGGGGTTAAAAATGGACAACAAGAGCTTATGAATGGTCACATGCATAAAGTCCTACTGTACAGGTAATGTTCAAATTTCATAACTCCCCAGATTAGACTCAAGGCTTCATAGTCCATCTGAGCATAGTTGCATTCTGCTGGACTTAGGGACTGGAAGCAAAAATGATAGGTCATTCCTGACCATCAGGCATCATGGGGAGATTGTTTTTCCAATTCCATAGGGTGATGTATCACATGCCAAGGAGATTGCTAGCTCTGGGTTGTAATGAGTTAATATTTATTGGCAGTAACTAGTTGCTTTGCCTTATGGAAAGCCTCTTTGCATTGCTTAGTCCATTTTCAGCATTTCCCTTTCTGAAGCAATTGATTCAGCGGGTACAAAGCTGTTGCCAGATTTGGGAAGAATTCATGGCAATAATTCATGAACCTGATGAATGAACGAACCTGTGACACTTCTTCAGAGCAAGGTGCCCTCGTAACTACTTAATCTTTCTCTGGTGACTTATGCAACCCTCTAGCATCTATGACAGGGGTGGCCAAACTTACTGATCCACCAAGCTGCATACAGCAATTTCCAAAAGTTCGAGAGCCGGGGCACACCTGCCAGAAGTTGGGGCTTCAGCACCTTGAGAGGCGCCTGACAGGTCTTGGTGTTTCAGCCCTGCTCCTGCTGAAGCCCTGAGCCCCAGTAGGTGCGCCTTGTGTGGCTGAAGCCCCGAGATCCCCCTCCCCGCTGGGCAGAAGCCCCTACCCTATGACCCTGCTGCAAGGCAGAGGTCCTGAGCTCCCCCTCCAGTTTGGTAGATGGAGAATGGGAAGGGGTGTGGGGGGCTCCATGAGCCACACTTTAACTGTAAAAGAGTCACATGCGGCTTGTGAGCCACGGTTTGGCCACCTCGATCTATGACGTGTGCATGGTATGTAACTGCTTCCTTGAAGAACACACACTTATCATGGATTACCTGTATCCATATTCTTCTAACCTTTTGAAAACTTGTGCCAGATTCTTCAAATGATCCTTATCACTGGATCTGGTGACAATGATGTCATCTAAGTAACACTTACAACTTGCTATTTTTTGGAGTATCTGGTCCATTGCCCTCTGGCAGATAGTAGGGGCAGATGCCACTCCAAATTCCAGTCCATTCAACTGGAACAACCTTGTTCAGTGTTGATGATGAGGAACTTCCTCAACACTTCTACTACTTTCATTTTCACATAAGCCTGAGATAAGTCCAATTTGCTGAATTTCTTCCCTCTGGACAGCAGTAAGAAAATATCTTCAATGCAAGGTAAGGGGTATTGTTCCATGCAGAGCATGGGATTAATGGTCACCTTAAAGTTACCACAAACCCTTATTGCACCATTTTTTTTCATGACAGGAGCAATGGGAATCACCCATTCACACCAGTCGACCTTGATTATCATGTCCTTACCTTCTAGAAGTTCCAGCTCCTTGTCAATTGCATGTCTCATGGCAAGTGGTACTTGCTGAGACTGAAGAGCTGGGGGTTTGCCCCTTCTGTCGGAATGATATTGGCTTTGATGACCTTCAGGTGCCCAATGTCCTGAAACAGTGGTGCAGCTCTAGATAGAAACTCTTCTGTCTGCTTTGGTGACGTAGCACTTTGAGGGACTTGAAGAGGCTTGCTGGCTTGTCAATCCAAATGAATGCTCTTCAGCCAACTTGGTCCAAACAATGCTGGTGCTCCCATTTTTACAATCTGGAGGTTCAGGTCATGGCAGTGACCATTGTACTGTACATTTATTGTGCATACTCCTAATGGTGATTTTCTATCCTTTGCGCATCTTCAGCATAATGTTGGGCCCGTACAATTTGCTGTTGCTGAAGGTTTCCTGGAATTCTTTGTGTGGAATCACAGCTGCAGCTGAACTCATGTCCAGCTCCATCTTAAGGGGTTTCCCATTTACCACAGGTGTCACCCAGATGACTTCTTTGCCTTTGTCCTGCACACAAGCCACTTCCAGGCATGCAATGCTAAACTCAGCTAAGTCGGCTTCTGCTTGCAAAGCATGAATCTTATGCTTTGTTTTTGGTCTCTTCTTCTTGTCATTTGGTGTTTTGTTCTTGATGGGAGACCTGAATTTTCCCCTTTTGGCCAGTATTGGCAGTCCTCATGCTGGAAATGGCAATCAGTTGCACTATGTGCACCCTTGCCACAGTGTTAGAAATTTCCCTGTGATTCTCTTGTCTATTCGCCATAGAATGTAATGTAATTTGTATGTAGAGTGTTCCCTCTTACCCATTGATTGAAGCTCATGTGACTCTCAGATGGCAGCCTCCATAGAGGTAACTAACCCCATAGTTCTCTTGAACGTGAGGCTGGTTATTGTTAGGAGATGCTTCTGGGTTGCTTCATCTGATACTACATCCCAATTGATCCCTGGGGGCAACTTGCAGGGTATCTCCAAATTTGCAGCATTCTGCTAATCTTTGTACTGCAGCTCCATACATCATGATGGTTTCACCTTCAGGCTAATTGCATTTATGGAATCTAAAGTGCTCAGCTATCTCCAAAGGTGCAAAATACTCATGTAATATTGTCACTAACTCATCAAAAGTTTTGATGTATGGCTTGTCTGGAAACTGTGAAGTAGGCGATATGTCTTGACACCCATATAATTCAGCAACCACCCATATAATTTCTTCACATCTGGCATGTCACAGAATGCAAAATATTGCTCCAGTGTACGTAGGCCAGTTTTGTGTTGTGCTGCCAGACATGTCCACACATTCTTTCTGGAACCCCATGATGTCACAGCCTGCAAAACTATGTTTTCAGTGTCAGTTGTGAAACAGATGCTGCCTCTTTAAATCTTTGTGAGGCTGTTGAGGCCACAACTCATGCCTTGTCTAGCTATAGGGATTTTGAGTGCTCCCTTCCTTCCCTCAGTAAGGCCTGCTGCTGAGGAACCGAATACTGCACCAGGCCTGTCATCTCCCCACAACCCATCAGCATGTCCACTCTCCCTTATGGGCTCCTGGTGCTGGAGGATAATTAAAACAGCAGATACCTCCTCATCGCCACTGTTAGATCTGTTACATCTGCACCCGGGAACCTGCCAGTTAAGACAGGTTTCAGAGTAGCAGCCGTGTTAGTCTGTATCCGCAAAAAGAACAGGAGTACTTGTGGCACCTTAGAGACTAACAAATTTAGGATGCATCCGAAGAAGTGGGCTGTAGTCCACGAAAGCTTATGCTCTAATAAATTTGTTAGTCTCTAAGGTGCCACAAGTACTCCTGTTCTTTTTTCCAGTTAAGACAGGGACAGAGCTAAGTAACCTGCTTGTTTATTCAGCTGCTGAGTTGCTTCTTGCTCTGCCACATTGTACTGCCCCACTACTAGGGATCTTGTTACTTACAAATGCCCTCTAGTGGTTAGGTGTGGAACATACACTATTATGTTCCATACATTACAGATGGGCCTTCTGGTGAGGATCCAGTTACAGGATAAAAGGCTTGGTTTTTTGGACATATAGTGTCTTTGAAGACTGAAAAGATGTACTGAGTCATCTAGGCTGTGCCCACACCGGTGAGGATAATTTCCTGTAAATTATAATTTTCTATTTTGCTGAATGTAATTTTCAATGTCCCAGATGGTGGGTTTTTTACCACTTCTCCAGGGAGATTATTCAACAATCTAACAGATCCCAGTGGCAACTGGATTTCCTTGTTAATTTTCAATATTATTAAATTCATCACATTACTATGACTGTAGCTAGAACTCTTTTGTCTCTCTCTAAATAATTTATCTCCAGTCTTAAAGTACACTGTTCAAATTTTAGAAGTCATCTATCATATCTCCTCGCTCTGAGCCAAGCTATGTATATTTAGCTCTTTCATTACCATGACACATGGAAAAAAAGAACGACAGATGAAACAGATCTGATTATGTTTCTGCATGAATGAGGTTTTCTTAGCTAAACAGAGAGTCTTTTCATGTGAAAAACTGCAGATTATTGGTCCATGTAACTACATTTATGAAGTTTTCTAAAAGTGTGTTATTGACTCATTAGACTGCAATGCAGAGTTGTTGCACTTTATTATATAAATATGTACTTAGGAGCCTTTATAAAATGCAGATTATTGACCCAATCCTATAAATATTTAATTACAGAGTTTTAAAACCCAAATTATTTGACCTGATTGTTTAACTATTAATTTAATACATTTCTTAAAAATTCACTGCAGCAAATATGTATTTGGAGGTTTTAAAAGAGCTTATAATTAAGGTTAAGATTTTTTCATGGATATTTTTAGTAAAAATCACTAAACAGATCACGGGAATAATGAAAAATTCATGAAAGCCCATGACCTGTTCTTGACTTTTACTTAAAATATCTCTAATAGAAAGGGGAGCCTGGGCAGCTGGGAGCTCAGAGCACCAGTGTCCCCCTCTGCTGTCCACGGCAGCAGGCAGCAGCAAGGGTCCCCCATGCCGCTGGGGAGGCCAGGAGTGGTGGGGATCCCCCGTGCCGCCCATAGTGGCTGGGAGCTGTGGCAGTCAGCCTGGGGCAGCGGGGTACCCTGCAGCTCCCTGCCTCTGCAGGTGGCAGGGGACCCTGCAGCTCTCACCCGGTGCTGGCTGAAATCACAGAGGTCTTTGGAAGTCACGGATTTGGTGACTTCTGTAACCTCTGTGACTAAATCGCAGCCTTACTTATAATTAACCAGATAGGATGTTAAGAGTACTTCTGAAGTAATTTCAAATGTTATATGTTGTGAGTCTGCATGATAGGCGAATGGCTTGCAGAATATTCATTTTAAAAATACAAACCTGTGTTTGAGTTATAGGAGGAAAAATATTATATCTTTTCCAGTCCTATAACTTGCATGCCAAGTTTCAGCCCGGAGCAAAAAATTTTATGGCTGAGTTACAAACCTCTGAAAACAGGGATTTATAATGGAAACACTGACACAACTTTAACTATAGTGGCACAAACAGTGCAGCTATAATATACACTAGAAATAGACAACAAGATTAGAGATGACATTTAGGACATGAGGCCTTCTTCAGGCTGTGGGAAAAATAACGGTATTCTATTTTTTCCACAGCCTGAAAAAGGCCTCCTGGCGTAAGTGTCACCTCTAATCTTATTTTCCATTTCTACCATATATTTAATTAACCCTTTTGTTTGTTATTGACGGCAGGTTTTATAATTTTAGGTACAATCTTGGGGCCAAACTATGGTTTCCCAAACTACAGTGCATCAGGGTTGGTGAGAGAGGGTCCAAGAAGACCCATCATCATCATAAAGAACAGGAGTACTTGTGGCACCTTAGAGACTAACAAATTTATTAGAGCATAAGCTTTTGTGGACTACAGCCCACTTCTTCGGATGCGGATACAGACTAACATGGCTGCTACTCTGAAACCTATCATCATCATAGTACTTCTCTGCATAAAAGGCCACAATGATGCAGCCAGCAGTCCCTGAATACTGACACTACCAGCAGAGAATACTGCTGTAGGCAGGGGCATGGCCCTGGCAAGTGCCCGGAGGATGAAGCTAGGGTTGTGTATGTGCGCCATAGCAAAGGCTGCCAGTTAATACTCTAACCCAGGGATCGGCAACCTTTGGCACGCGGCCCGTCAGGGAAATCCATTGGTGGGCCGGGACAGTTTGTTTTCCTGCAGCGTCCACAGGTTCAGCCAATCGCAGCTCCCACTGGCCACGGTTCGCCGTTCCAGGACAATGGGGCTGCAGGAAGCGGTGACCGGCACATCCCTTGGCCTATGCCGCTTTCCGCAGCCCCCATTGGCCTGGAATGGTGAACTGCAGCCAGTGGGAGCTGCGATCGGCCAAACCTGCGGACACTACGCGTAAACAAACCAGCCCGGCCCACCAGCGGATTTCCCTGATGGGCTGTGACCCCTGCTCTAACCCCAGAACTCCTGGAAGCATTAAATGTGCTACTGCACTACTCAGCCATAATGACTCTAGCCATCACCCATTAAGCAGGACACATCCTCCCGCACAACCTGGCTCTGGCCAGGGCCGGCTCTGGCTTTTTTGCCGCCCCAGGCAAAAAAGCCTCCTGCTGCCCCCGGCAGGGAACGCGGCAGGGGAGGGTGGCGAGCCCGGCCGGGGCCCCGCTCTCCCCGACCGGCCAGAGCACTGCCCCCCTCCAGGTGCCGCCCCAAGCACCTCCTTGGTTGGCTGGTGCCTGGAGCCAGCCCTGGCTCTGGCTCTAGGAGCCCTTAATTGAGCCCTTAGGGTTGTTAGGTGAGAATTTCATTAAAAAACCATAAATAATATGGTAGTTTGTGGAGCTCTTCTTACTTCATAGGCCTGCAGGTTGGCTCTTGCCATCTTGGAAGAAACCAGCCCTTCCCTCTTGAGTCATGGTTGGCTATCGGCTAGGAAGTCTGCACTCCAGTGCCCTGATTAATTAGACAGGTGTCAGGAAGGCCCTCCCCTGACTTCCTGCATCCAGCCTTCCTTTCATAGTAGGACTTAGAGTTTGGGACTTGCATAGCACAAAAGCATAGATTGTCATCACTCCAAAGAAAAAGAGGTACCCCTAACTTGGGAGTAATGGATAAGTGTGGAGGTGCAATTATGATAGTTTGTCCATTGGCTGAGTAAGAATTCTTCTGTTAGGCCTCAGAATTTAATGTGGTTGTTAGTCAGCTCCATATAGAATCATAGGACTGGAAGGGACCTTGAGAAACTCTACAAACTACACATAGTAGGGAGGCAAATAGCATTCTTCTCCCCAACACAGGTGACTGGGAATTTGGAACAATTTAGTAACCCTGGGGCTCTCCACAACAAATCTGATTATAACTGAAATCAGAACTGTGTGTGTGTGTGTGAGAGAGAGAGAGAGAGAGAATGTGGGAGAGAAGAAGAGTTCATGCAAATGTAAAATGCATTTTCTAGGAGAGGAAAGGGTCTGTTTCAGTAATATTTCAACAGCAATCTTTTGCTTTCTGCTCTTCTTTTCCCATGGCAAAGTATGTGTCATTGTCTATTAAAAACAACAACAACCACTGCAACAAGGCAGTAATATACACTTCACAGAAACCGAGAATGAATATAAGCACGACAATAGCATGCCAGAGTTTCAAAGCACAACTATAATTGGTGACTGACAATTTAAACATTCATTGAAACACATAGCTTAAAGCCTGAGTCTTAGGGCTACTGTAAATCAAAACTATATTGTGATATGGATCAGCCCTGTTTAAAGTTGAGAGATCTTTATCACTGGAGTAGTATGCTGTGAGTATTCAAGCATAAGGCTCATGCTCAAGATTTCCTCAGAAATTTAGTTTCACTTGAGAGTTAAGTAAGTTGAGAGTTCCCCCCGAACTTTATATCTCTCCATAGGTTTCAGAGTAGCAGACGTGTTAGTCTGTATCCGCAAAAAGAAGAACAGGAGTACTTGTGGCACCTTAGAGACTAACAAATTTATTAGAGCATAAGCTTTCGTGGACTACAGCCCACTTCTTCGGATGCATATAGAATGGAACATATATTGAGGAGATATATATACACACATACAGAGAGCATAAACAGGTGGGAGTTGTCTTACCAACTCTGAGAGGCCAATTAATTAAGAGAAAAAAAACTTTTGAAGTGATAATCAAGCTAGCCCAGTACAGACAGTTTGACAAGAACTGATGCTTTAATGTTGTCTTGCTGGGTTCACCATCAGACAGTTGGAGGGTGTGAGTGTGTGAAAGATCAATAAGCTAAGATGTTTTAAGTCACCACCACCAAAAAACAAACAAAAAAAATGAACCCCATCACCTGCCACCCACAGAAGCAAAATCTGTAGGATATCCATATCATTAGGTGTATCAAATAAATATGATACATGCATGTATCTAGTATAGGACAAACCAATAGAAGGAACAGGGACAGGTGCATTTGGACCGACTTTTCTAGAACATCCATTACATTATTTGTATTATTTATTGAGTACTTACAGTATGCACAGATACTGGAAGCCACAGTCTATGCCCCAGGACTTAGAAACTGGGCCACATTCATTCCTGGTTTGTCTCTGTGACTGTTGCAATCATGGTTGCATGCTCTTATTCAACTGGGAATTTGGTCTAGACAATGCTGTTCTAGCCCATTGAACGTCAGTGTAGCTGTTACAGAAGGGTTACATTTGGCCTACTCTGTTCCATTTGCACAGATAGATGTATAGTTATGTATATTTCATTTGAATACACAGTATTTTCTCAACAGGTAATCAATAGCCAGAAATTACCATCCGCTTAATGTTCATGGAAACATAGTTTGCATTGCTCTCCAGATTGCGGGTGAGTGACCCAAAGACCACTAAACTAAAACTAATCAGTATGCTTCTCTGGACAATAATATGGAAAAAAAACCTGTTGATTTTATCTGCAGAGATAGTTCATGGTCTTGGGTTTTTAGGAGATGAGGTGGTTAATGATGACTCTCATTTATCTACTGACAAGAAACGAAATCCCACGGAAAATCTGGAATATGAATGAATTGGTACTTGTGGGTGTTCAAAGATGTTGGTATGTCTACTGGCAGAAAAACCAAAGCAGCTGACTTTTGCAAAAAAAGAAAAGCTGGAGTCATTGACTTTCACGATGTACAACCAAAGTGTGAACGTTTTCAACATTTCTCTTGCTCGTGGTTAATCTCTGTTATGCAATACTTGTGTGCAAGCCAAAAATATAGGATAGTCATCTGAAAAAAGGCAGCACAAACTGTAGCTATTTGACCACTGTTGCTGTAGCAAGCTGGTAACCACAACAATAATTGTTAATATGCAATTGCTGGGAAACAAAATGTTCTCTCATACGCATTCTTGTTCAAATAGTACTGTGAATGTGGAATGTGCAAGGGTATACACAAATCCATGCTGGACAGGCAATACCCTCCAATTTAGGACCTAATTGTGTATATCACTGCTTAAGCATGATAAGTAATAAATTATACCAAGGGACATGCTGACTGTGTCTGACACTCATGTCAGAACATTTTGTTACATTAACTAGCATGTTTTACCGGTGACAGTCACTGATAACATTTCTTGCTCACGCACAGTGGATTCTAGGTTTGCCCTAGAAGGAAGGTTTTTTTTGAGGAAAGGAGGGGAATGGAAATTAGGTCTTAGGCCTGGTCTACACTACGAGTTTAGGTCGACTTTAGCAGCATTAAATCGAATTAAGCCTGGACACGTTCACATGACGAAGCCCTTTCTTTCGACTTAAAGGGCCCTTTAAACTGGTTTCTTTACTCCAACTCCGACGAGGGGATTAGCGATAAAATCGGCCTTAGCGGGTCGGAATTGGGGTAGTGTGGACGGAATTCGACGTTATTGGCCTCCGGGAGCTATCCCACAGTGCTTCATTGTGACCGCTCTGGACAGCACTCTCAACTCAGATGCACTGACCAGGTAGACAGGAAAAGCCCCGCGAACGTTTGAATTTCATTTCCTGTTTGCCCAGCGTGGAGAGCACAGGTGACCATGCAGAGTTCATCAGCACAGGTAACCATGATGGAGTCCCAGGATCGCAAAAGAGCTCCATCATGGACCGAATGGGAGGTACGGGATCTGCTCGCCATATGGGGAGATGAATCAGTGCTAGCTGAACTCCGTAGCAGTAAACGAAATGGCAAAATATTAGAAAAGGTCTCCAAGGCCATGAAGGACAGAGGCCATAACAGGGACGCACAGCAATGCCGCGTGAAAATTAAGGAGCTAAGGCAAGCCTACCACAAAGCCAGAGAGGCAAACGGAAGGTCTGGGGCAGAGCTGCAAACATGCCACTTCTACGCAGAGCTGCATGCCATTCTAGGGGGTGCAGCCACCACTACCCCAACCGTGTGCTATGACTCCGTCACTGGAGAAACACACAGGGAAGCGGGTTCAGGGTACGAGGAAGATGAGGATGAAGATAATGTAGATAGCTCACAGCAGCAAGGAAGCGGAGAAACCGGTTTCCCCAACAGCCAGGATATGTTTATCACCCTGGACCTGGAGCCAGTAACCCCCGAGCTCACCCAAGTCATGCTCCCAGACTCTGAGGGCACACAGGGGACCTCTGGTGAGTGCACCTTTGTAAATTATACACATGGTTTAAAAGCAAGTGTGTTTAATGATTAATGATTAATTTGCCCTGGCAATCGCGGCCAGTACAGCTACTGGAAAAGTCTGTTAACGTGTATGGGGATGGAGCGGAAATCCTCCAGGGACATCTCCAGAAAGCTCTCCTTCATGTACTCCCAAAGCCTTTGCAAAAGGTTTCTGGGGAGGGCTGCCTTATCCCGTCCGCCATGGTAGGACACTTCACCACACCAGGCTAGTAGCACGTAGTCTGGAATCATTGCATGACAAAGCATGGCAGCGTATGGTCCCGGTATTTGCTGGCATGCAGACAACATCCATTCCTTATCGCTCTTTGTTATCCTCAGGAGAGTGATATCATTCACGGTCACCTGGTTGAAATGGGGCGATTTTATTAAGGGGACATTCAGAGGTGCCCCTTCCTGCTCTTCTGAACAGAAATGTTCCCCGCTGTTAGCCATGCAGTGGGGGGGGAGGGGTGAAGTGATCATCCCCGATAATAGGGTGTGGAGGGGGGAGGGAGGTTAGTTGGGTTTGTGCTGCATGTTAACCCGGAAACCGCAGCCCTTCCTTTTACATTGCAAACCCATTTTAAATGGCCAACCCAACGGGTGCTTGGTATGGGAAATGAGGGCGCTACTGTTTGAAACCATTCCCACATGTTAAGATGGTTAAAAAAGCCAAAAGACTGTGGCTTACCATGGCTGCCTGCAAGCCGAAATCTGTTGCCTGGCACTGCGTGAGTGATCTCTCAGACCAAACCGGCAGGCCCTCAATATAAGAGGAAAAATGCGACTTTGTAACGAAAGCACATGTGCTGTGTAATGTGAACAGCAAAATTTAACGTGAAAGAGTGTACCCATTGTTCTCTAAAATGTGTCTTTTTTAACCATCTCTCCCTTCTCCTCCACCAGCTGCAAATGTTTCTCCTTCACAGAGGCTAGTGAAGATTAGAAGGAGAAAACGGCGGACTCGGGATGACATGTTCACGGAGCTCCAGATGTCCTCCCACGCTGAAAGAGCACAGCAGAATGCGTGGAGGCAGTCAATGTCAGACTACAGAAAAGCACAGTATGAACGAGAGGAGAGGTGGCGGGTTGAATCGCGGGATGAACAGAGCAAGTGGCGGGCTGAAGATGATAGGTGGCATCAGCTTGCAGACAGAAGGCAAGAGTCGATGCTCCGGCTGCTGGAGCATCAAACTGATATGCTCCAGCATATGGTTGAGCTGCAGGAAAGGCAGCAGGAGCAGAGACCGCCACTACAGCCCCTGTGTAACCAACAGCCCTCCTCCCCAAGTTCCATAGCCTCCTCACCCAGACGCCCAAGAACACGGTGGGGGGGCCTCCGGCCACCCAGTCACTCCACCCCAGATGATTGCCCGAGCATCAGAAGGCTGGCCTTCAATAAGAGTTAAAGTTTTAAACTGCAGTGTGTCCTTTTCCTTCCCTCCTCCCCCACCCATCCCGGGCTACCTTGGCAATTATCCCCCTAGTTGTGTGATGAATTAATAAAGAATGCATGAATGTGAAGTAACAATGACTTTATTGCCTCTGCAAGTGGTGCTCGAAGGGGGAGGGAAAGGTGGGGTGGTTGGCTTACAGGGAAGTAGAGTGAACCGGGTGTGGGGGGGTGGAGCGGAGGGTTCATCAAGGAGAAACAAACAGAAGTTTCACACTGTAGCCTGGCCAGTCACAAAACTCGTTTTCAAAGCTTCTCTGATGCGCATCACGCCCTGCTGTGCTCTTCTAACCGCCCTGGTATCTGGCTGCGCGTAATCAGCGGCCAGGCGATGTGCTTTAACCTCCCACCCCACCATAAATGTCTCCCCCTTACTCTCACAGATATTGTGGAGCGCATAGCAAACAGCAATAACAATGGGGATATTCTTTTCGCTGAGGTCTGAGCGAGTCAGTAAGCTGCGCCAGCGCGCTTTTAAACATCCAAATGCACATTCCACCACCATTCGGCACTTGCTCAGCCTGTAGTTGAACAGGTCCTGACTACTGTCCAGGCTGCCTGTGTACGGCTTCATGAGCCATGGCATTAAGGGGTAGGCTGGGTCCCCAAGGATAACTATAGACATTTCAACATCCCCAATGGTTATTTTCTGGTCCGGGAAGAAAGTCCCTTCCTTCAGCTTTCGAAACAGATCAGAGTGCCTGAAGACGCGAGCATCATGTACCTTTCTTGGCCATCCCACGTTGATGTTGGTGAAACGTCCCTTGTGATCCACCAGGGCTTGCAGCAGCATTGAAAAGTACCCCTTGCGGTTTATGTACTCGGTGGCTTGGTGCTCTGGTGCCAAGATAGGGATATGGGTTCCGTCTATCGCCCCACCACAGTTTGGGAATCCCATTGCAGCAAAGCCATCCACTATGGCCTGCACGTTTCCCAGAGTCACTACCCTTGATATCACCAGGTCTTTGATTGCCCTGGCAGCTTGGATCACAGCAGCCCCCACAGTAGATTTGCCCACTCCAAATTGATTCCCGACTGACCGGTAGCTGTCTGGCGTTGCAAGCTTCCACAGGGCTATCGCCACTCGCTTCTCAACTGTGAGGGCTGCTCTCATCCTGGTATTCTGGCGCTTCAGGGCAGGGGAAAGCAAGTCACAAAGTTCCATGAAAGTGCCCTTACGCATGCGAAAGTTTCGCAGCCACTGGGAATCGTCCCACACCTGCAGCACGATGCGGTCCCACCAGTCTGTGCTTGTTTCCCGGGCCCAGAATTGGCGTTCCATGGCATGAACCTGCCCCAGTAACACCATGATTTGCACATTACTGGGGCCTGTGCCTTGTGAGAGATCTATGTCCATGTCAATTTCCTCATCACTCTCGTCGCCGCGCTGCAATCGCCTCCTTGGCTGGTCCTGGTTTTGCTTTGGCATGTCCTGGCTCTGCATATACTCCAGGACAATGCGCGTGGTGTTCATAGTGCTCATAATTGCCGCAGTGATCTGAGCGGGCTCTATGATCCCAGTGCTATGGCGTCTGGTTTGAAAAAAGGCACGAAACTAGTATCTGACGGACGGAGGGAAGGAGGGAGGGGTGAGTGATGACATGGCGTACAGGTACAGGGAATTAAAATCAACAAAGGTGGCTGTGAATCAGGGAGAATCACAAACAACTGTCACACAGAATAGCCCCCCCCCCCAAGATTGAACTCAAAACCATGGGTTTAGCAGGCCGTTGATTTCATGGAGGGAGGGGGAAGCAAATGAATACAGAACAAATCTATTTTTTACATCTTAAGCTGGCAGACGACGGTGCAGCATGACTGATAGCCCTTGGCATCTTCTGGGTGCTTGGCAGAAAATACTGGGCACTTGGCAGAAAATAGCATACTACGACTGATAGCCATCATCGTTGAGACTGCCCAGGTGCCCATGATTGACAGCCACTGCAGTACCACGATGACGGATACCAGTCGTAATATACGATCTTCTACCAAAAGGCAAGGGGCTGCTGCTGTGTAGCAATGCAGCCCCACGTCTGTCAGCCCCACGTCTGCTAGCACCCAGATCGCTGATGAAGGCTACCAGTCATACTGCACCATCTACTGCCAAAAGGCAATTAGCTGCTGCTGTGTAGCCATGCAGTACCACATCTGCCGGCACCCAGAGGACATCTGGTGATGGTGAGCTGAGCTGAGCGGGCTCCATGCTTGGCATGGTATGTTGTCTGCACAGGTAACCCAGGTAAAAAGGCGCGAATCGATTGCCGTTGCTCTGACGGAGGGGGAGGTGCCTGACGACATGTACCCAGAACACCCCGCGACACTGTTTTGCATCATTCAGGCATTGGGATCTCAACCCAGAATTCCAATGGGCGGCGGAGACTGCGGGAACTGTGGGATAGCTACCCACAGTGCAACGCTTCGGAAGTCGATGCTAGCCTCAGTACTGTGGACGCGGTCCGCCGACTTAATGCACTTAGAGCATTTTATGTGGGGACACACACAATCGGCTGTATACAACCGATTTCTATAAAACCAGCTTCTATAAATTTGACCTATTTTTGTAGTGTAGACATACCCTTATCTACAAACACATATTGCAATGGCTTAACAACCATGTTTAGTTAAACAGGTACAACTTTGTATGTGTGCACTTTTATATTGGTTTGGACCTGGCTTATATTGGTTCAGTTTGCGCCTGTGAATGTGCACTAATATCAGCTGGATTTAAGCCAATATAAGAGTGTCCACACACAAAGTTGGACTGGTTTAACGAAACTGGAATAACTTCAATACTTTAGTTTCCTTGATACAACTTTGATTGTAGGCCAGGCCTTAAAGGAACCATCTTCTCCTTTGCTCACAAAATCTCTGATGATTTTGAATTAACATACCTTCAAGAGTATTTGGGCAGATCCTCAGCTGGTGTAAATCAGCATAACTCCATTGAAGTTAATGGAGAGACTCTGATTTACACCCTGAGGATCTGGCCCACTGTTTTTAGTCCACACATACACTGTTTCTTTCTTAGATGATGCATTCAGAAGCCTTCTTTGGCCCTTAATTAATTGTTCCCTTCTCAAATCCTCTACCATTCTGATGAAGTCACTAATCTGGTCCCATGTTCACCACCTGTAGGCAAAAACAGGAGGGAATTGTTGCCATATATACTGGCATGGAGGACAAATATTTTATTTTTATGAACAACTCCTACATGGAAAGCAATAGGGCCAAATTCTCTATCACTATCATCACCACAACTTTTCTGTGTTTAGTACAGTTGCACTAGTGTAAGTGAGAGGAGAATTTAGCCCACAGCTCATAAGAGTAATTAGAGCGTTTCCAACTGACCTAGGACACTGCACAAAAGTCAAGAGAACCGTCTGATCCTTTTTAAGGAAATGTCAAAACAGAAATGCATTTCCTTTTCAACTGAAAGATGGACAATTGGAACAAATTTATTTATTCTTAGATCCTAATCAGGCTAAGAAGTGCTGCACAAAATACTGAAAAATGTGAGGGATAAATATAATTTGGAATCCGGGAGGGTCAGATCAGATATACTCTCTAATTATAATTGCAGAAGGATCATTGCCTTAACAAGCATCTTTCTTTATTAATAGAGTTAATAGAAATATTCTACACAGTCATTTTCAGAAGTGCTGACTGTGTAGAATTGTAATGGAAGCCAGCTGGACGTGTGGGTGCTCAGCTCTTCTGAAACTCAGGCCCAGAAATAGGAGAATAAGAGGAAAATCCAGAACCTATCAGACTCCATGGCACAGAGCTCTATGGCACAGCATGATTCTGCTGCCACAGAACGTTGTACATATTTTGAGGGTGAAATCCCCCTTCAGGGCTAGAAATGCCCCACCAGATCCTGTCCCCTGATCAGCTAGCACTATCTGTTACTCAGCCCTGGGCTCTGGAAGCACATGAAGAGAGCCTTTCCGACTCCGTGTTGGAAGGTCTTTCCTCGCTGTAGCTCATTGACAATCAGCCTTGGAGGATTTTGTGCTCCCCAAATGGAACCATCATCTCTGAAGAGAGAATGGGCTACTGGGCTAGCGGAGGAGGGAGAAAAATGGAAGAACATACTCACACCCAACTCTCCCAACACACAAATACATTGAGACCCATCTTGATCCCCATTTTACCCCGGCTGTGGCTCCGGAAGGATTACTATAACCCTTGTGTTGTGAGAGGGGAGGACAAGTATTCACGGAGCAAAGCTGAATGCCTGTGGGCATGAATCTGCAGCTTTGAGGCCTCCATCACAATTTCCCCATCTTCCTACTGTTGGGAGCCAGCAAAAGTAGGCATCTTCCCCTTATCTCTCAGGGCAGGTAAGCCACCTCCAAAGTAATGCAGCAAGCCTCCACAGAGTCCATTTGCTTCCCTTTGGCACACAGTGTGGCCTGAGATGATTCTGAATGAGCTGCACAGTAATACAGGATACCTACGCCACTGCCTCCTATATAACCTAAGAGGACAGCAGGAAATTAAATGTGTGCAAGGGACGAGGGGAATTAACAAAGCATGGCCAGTTCCCTATTGACTCTGTGTTTTCAAATTCCTGTGAACCTGAAACTCATTGGTGAGAAACCGAGCAAAGCAAACCAACCTGCTGGCAAAGTTCGTTGAAACCTAGGCAAAGCAAAACTGGCAGCTTTTGCACAGTTCTCTACTCATCTGAGTATAGCAAAACTTCATGGCTGTTTTTCTCCTTCTGAAAGTCAATGTTATTATTTCCTGAATGGGTTATTTCCTTCCTGAGTACAGCAATAACTGGGCTTCCAGCCTTATAACTCACTATGCATGCGAGGCATACAGCTATTGCACTACAACTGCAGGCCCATCTGTTGATTATTTCTTTTATATTATACACTGGGAAGAGTGTCATAAATTGCAGAGATTTATTACAACAGTTTTCAGTGGTGAACTCAACTTTGTTTTATGTTAATTTCAGAAGAAGCTAAATCAAATCAGTTGCAAGTATACTGTCTAAATATCACATTAACACTAAAGACCCTTTGGGAAGTAAGGGCCAGATTGTGTCCCAAGATCTGCATATGAAGGGGATCCTTTGTGCAGGGATCTCACCCTTCTATCCTGTGTGAAAAGAGGCTCTCTGATGGGTCAGTAGCTGCATGGGCATGGGGGCACGAACCAGAGTGGGCCTAAGGGACGCACGTTGTCTTTTCTCTAGGTCTACCAGTACCAGCTCTGCAGTGCATCCTCTCAGTTGTCCACCCCCTTTCAAGTAGCTGCCTGGGGAGCTGCAAGCAGGAGAATCCCTGGTGAGAAGTGCAATTGGAAACATGCTACAAGGGAATGGCAGACATGGCAGTGACACATTGCTAGTGAAAATTCACAGGGCCTCTGCCCAAGGGGACTGTGGCCTCCCATTGTTCTCTTTTGGACCAGGTTCATCCACACTAAGCATACCCTGCCTGTAGATGGAACAATATGGAGGAAACTCGCAAGGACACCTCTATGGAGATACCTTACCTTTAGCCCTGCTTTGGCAGTCCAGCCCTAGTGTTTTCAGAATTATTGGGAGTGGTGATTGTGAAGGGGCAGTTCTGCAAAGGCAGCTGGTCTACCTCTTTAGGGTCCCCTCTGTGTTCAGATATGGAGTCATGATCTGATCCTTTATTTTTATATCAAAGTCCCGTGACATGAACAAACAATTCAATCTCGATCTCGTCATTGATACTGTCATGCAAACTTTAGCAGACAAGCACCTTCTGATGTACAGTCAGTACCTGTGACTAGTCAGCAGCGTTACAGGACTAGGTTCTTAGCATCACCTTTGTGGGCTGCTGCTAGTCTGTCTTATCCTGCTGCTGAACTTAATGATACAGATTTCAGTTAATAAAAAAAGTCTCCATTTTGCACAGTCAGCAATTTAAAAAGAATTGACAGTTAAAAAACCTAAATCAGATTTTGCAATTCTTGTGATCAGAACTACGAGTCCTGATGCTACACCATTAATTCTTATAGTGAAATTGATTTATTGCTGTTACATAAATAATAGACTATAATATATTACCAAAATAAATAAATGTGTGTTTATATACAGAAGTGCCAAATCCTACAGTCCAGTTTCAGGCAAAACTCCTATTAGACTATTATACGGATCAAGAAAAATGATTCAAATCAAGTACAATGATAACAGCTACAGTTCAGTTTAACTGAGACTATTTTGCATTACATTTTAATATATGGAGAAGACTCAGCAGTTTGTCTGCTAATAAGGAAAGAAGAATTTCAACAATAAGAATTAGCACTATGTTAGTGAAATCTTTTATGCTGGGGGGAGGGGCTGCATCTCAGCATGTGTTTTAAAACAGGAGACAGGTAGCTAGAACAAACTCCGTGAGTTGGATGAATGGCTTGTACTGGCAAGTTCTGCTGTAACCAGTTGTCATGCAGTCTCAGTGCTAACATGTCAGCTGGAATTTGCACAAGGGATCCCATGGTCCTGATGAGAGCGGTGGATTAAATCAAAGTTTTGGAGCAACTGCCATCAAATGTTACACCTAAGCAGTCAGTGGCTTTGCATGTCCTTTAGAAATAGCTTGGGTTATCTGTTGGTGTTGCATTCTCCCTTACTGGAGAACAACCATATCTGGGAATAAAATATAAGCAACACAGATGGTTATTCTCAGGACTTGATCCTCCAAACCCTTATCACAGGGAATTACTACATTGACTTAAATGGGGATACTCCTATGAATACAGATATTTTTAGAGGAGAAAAGGTTGCAGCAAAATACTAATTCTATTATTATTGTAATATTCTAAGAAATACTGATTTGTTGCCTTTTTTAAAAAATACATTTTTACTTTCTTTAAAATAAAAGAGCCTGCACTGGATGTACAACCTGATATACCATTAGTAATTGTTGGGATCAACTCTATTGTCTAAGGATTTAAAATGAGTAGGATATAAATATTGAAATGTTATTCAAATGGCTTTCAAAATGAAAAGGCCTGATTTTGATCTCACTTAAGTGTAAATTCGGCACTGAGACCCATGAGTGTAGTCCCCTGCATCTGTCTGAATTCCCACCCATTCTACTGAGATTTCACATGGGCATAGGGGCCTATGCTTGTTGGTGCAGTATCAGGGATTATGCTGTAATCAGGAGTAACCCTGAAGTAAAACTGGAGTAAACTCATAATCAGGTTTACCATTTTCCTTTTATCTACTCCAAATTAGTTTGTCTAGTACAATGAAAATTCTCTAACTTCCTGAACTGTTAATTGTTTTAATATAAATCCGTTTTCTGGATGATGTTTCTGTTGGCAGGTGAACCTCTCTTTTCTGGTTGGGACATGTTTGGGAGCAGAAGACCATATAGTTAATCCAATTTCCCTAACAAAACATATCATTTTATGAAATATTCTTTTTGGGCTTCACTAACACAGAAATGAGAGTAAGAGCAGAGTTCTCTTCAGATAGAAATCTCACACCCAGTGGAGCCAATTTCTGATCTATAACTTCATTATGTGTTAAATGAAGCCAAACCCTAGATAATTAAATTAGAAAATATCACTTTCTTATGCTATTTTAATGTTAGTTTAACATTGTAGCTAAACTCCTGGAAGACCTTTTACCCTGAGCATCTATTTCAAAAGTTATTGGGAAAAAATGTAGTTTTGCAAATAAAATTACAATTATTCGAGCTCTTTACATCAGGTCTCTCTATTTGTTCCCTATGGGTTCATTTAACAGCAGTTGATGCTTTTTATCCCCCTATAGAGAATCACACTTTCTTCACTAATTCCAAGATGGCTAGATTCCTGAAGGGACTTATTATCAGATCCTTCACACCATTGGTGAAGCCAATACCTCAATGGGTCCTCAATCTCATTCTTTCATCTCCCCTCAAACTTCCCTTCGACTCTTTAGCTACATGTTCTATGTCCCATCTCTCAATGAAAGTTGCCTTCCTAGTCACTATACCACGAGCCAGAAGGGTTAGCAAGCTGGGATCACTCATGGTAGACCCACCATATATGATGTTTCATTAAAAAAAAGGTATTTCTTCACTCCCGCCAAAAATTCACTTACTGATATTTTTTCCAAAACCGCACACCTCTGGAGAGGAGAGAACACTTCATTCTCTAGACATCCAAAGAGCACTAGCCTTTTATCTACAAAGAACAAAAACAATTAGAAAGACACCTAGGTGTTTTGTTGCCATAGCAGAGATATCAAGAGATGAAGCTGTATCTCTGCAGAGACTTTCTAAATGGATCTCTGGCTGCATTATCCTTTGTTACCAATTAGCTCACATCTCTCCTGTGGAGAGGGTGAGGGCCTATTCCACCAGAGTGCAAGCAACCTCTGTTGCATCTCTGCAAGATGTACCTGTACTAGAGATATGTAGGGCAGCTCTCTGGAGCTTCTTACACACTACACAAGACTTTGCATAGAATCATAAAGTCATAGACTTTAAGGTCAGAAGGGACCTGATCTTCTAGTCTGATCTCCTGCATAAAGCAGGCTGCAGAATCTCACCCACCCACTCCCGCAACAAACCCCTAACCTATGTCTGAGCCACTGAAGTCCTCAAATCATGGTTTAAAGACTTCAAGGTGCAGAGAATCCTCCAGCAAGTGACCTGTGCCCCACGCTGAAGAGGAAGGCGAAAACCCCCCAGGGCCTCTGCCAATCTGCACTGGAGGAAAATTCCTTCCTGACCCCAAATATGGTGATCAGCTAAACCCTGAGCACATGGGCAAGACTCACCAGCCAGACACCCAGGAAAGAATTCTCTGTAGTAACTCAGATCCATCTAACATCCCATCACAGGCCATCGGGCATATGTTCTGCTAATAATCAAAGATCAATTAATTGCCAAAATTAGGCTATCCTATCATACCTTCCCCTCCATAAACTTATCAAGCTTAGTCTTGAAGCCAGATATGTCTTTTGCCCCCCTGCTCCCATTGGAAGGCTGTTCCAGAACTTCACTCCTCTGATGGTTAGAAACCTTCATCTAATTTCAAGTCTAAACTTCCTGATGGCCAGTTTATATCCATNACAGAAGCCTGGGGGACACCGCGCTATTTACCTCTCTCTACTGTGAAAACTGACCATTTATTCCTACCCTTCATTTCCTATCTTTTATCTAGTTACCAACCCAATACCAAAGACATAGGAAGACTCATCCAGAGTTTGAGAAAATTGATACCAAACAACTGATATGGATTGGCTTTTTTTATACTGAAGGCAAAAATGTGCTTGTGAGAAAAGATAAAACAAATGGACTGCCTATCTTTTTTTAAGTATCAGAGGGGTAGCCCTGTTAGTCTGAATCTGTAAAAAGCAACAGAGGGTCCTGTGGCACCTTTAAGACTAACAGAAGTATTGGGAGCATACGCTTTCGTGGGTAAGAACTTCACATCTTGCATCTGAAGAAGTGAGGTTCTTACCCACGAAAGTGTATGCTCCCAATACTTCTGTTAGTCTTAAAGGTGCCACAGGACCCTCTGTTGCTTTTTACAGATTCAGACTAACAGGGCTACCCCTCTGATACTTAAAAAAAGATAGGCAGTCCATTTGTTTTATCTTTTCTCACAAGCACATTTTTGCCTTCAGTATAAAAAAAGCCAATCCATATCAGTTGTTTGGTATCAATTTTCTCAAACTCTGGATGAGTCTTCCTATGTCTTTGGTATTGGGTTGGTAACTAGATAAAAGATAGGAAATGAAGGGTAGGAATAAATGGTCAGTTTTCACAGTAGAGAGAGGTAAATAGCGCGGTGTCCCCCAGGCTTCTGTACTGGGACCAGTCCTATTCAATATCTTCATAAATGATCTGTAAAAAGGGGTAAATACTGAGGTGGCAAAGTTTGCAGATGATACTAAATTACTCAAGACAGTTAAGTCCAAAGCTGACTTGAAGGGTTACAAAGGGATACTCTCGCAAAACTGAGTGACTGGGCAATAAAATGGCAGATGAAATTCAATGTTGATAAATGCAAAGTAATGCACATTGGAAAACATAATCCCAACTATTCATATAAAATGATGGGGTCTAAATTAGTTGTTACCACTCAAGAAAGAGATCTTGGAGTCACTGTGGATAGTTCTCTGAAAACATCCACTCAATGTGCAGCGACAGTCAAAAAAAGCCAACAGAATGTTTGGAATCATTAAGAAAGGGATAGATAATAAGACAGAAAATATCCTCTTGCCTCTATATAAATCCATGGTACGCCCAGATCTTGAATATTGCGTGTAGATGTGGTCGCTCCATTTAAAAAAAGATATCTTGGAATTGGAAAAGGTTCAGAAAAGGGCAACAAAAATGATTAGGGGTATGGAATGGCTGCCGTATGAAGAGAGAATAATAAGACTGGGAATTTTCAGCTTGGAAAAGAGATGAATAAGGGGGGATATGATAGAGTTCAGTAAAATCATGACTGGTGTGGAGAAAGTAAATAAGGAAGTGTTAGTTACTCCTTCTCATAACAGAAGAACTAGGGGCCACCATATGAAATTAATAGGCAGCAGGTTTAAAACAAACAAAAGGAAGTATTTTTTCACACAATGCACGGTCAACCTGTGGAACTCCTTGACAGAGAGTGTTGTGAAGGCCAAGACTAAAACAGGGTTCAAAAAAAGAACTAGATAAATTCATGGAGGATAGGTCCATCAATGACTATTAGCTACGATGGACAGGGATGGTGTCCGTAGCCTCTGTTTGCCAGAAGCTGGGAATGGGGACAGGGGATGGATCACTTGATAATTACCTGCTCTGTTCATTTCCTCTGGGGCACCTGGCATTGGCCACTGTTGGAAAACAGGATACTGGGCTAGATGGACCTTTGGTTTGACCCAGTATGGCTGTTCTTATGTTTTTATGTTCATGGAAAGCTTCATGCATTTATTCAGTATTTCTACTTTTAGAGGTATTTATGTATTGCACAAAGTTTAAAAACAAAAAACCCCCAACACAGTACATATCTATACTACAGCGATGCTCAAACATTTTATGCAGGATTATCTATCTCTCATACTTGTTTCTGAAGCTGCAGTTACCTTGCTCACTATTAATGCCATAAATCTAAACATTAGGCAATAGAGTGGATGATCTAATATGTCTTTTTTTCCAATCTCTAATTTCTGTGACTATTATTCCCTGCCACAGTAGTGACAATGGTGACAGTGGAGTGCTGCTCTCACAATCTTGCTTCCATCTCCTCTCTTACTTCTTGAACATTTTTGCCTCCTCTGGGTGTGCATGCCATATGGTTCTTCTGTTTACTCTCACTTGATATCACTACACTCTATCATCATCCTTGCCCTCTCTGATTTCAATGCTTTACTGTTCCTCTTGCTTTCATTCCAATCCCTCACCTTCATCCTGCGTGATATCAACATCTATGAGTCTCCAGGTTAAGAACAGCTCACCACGGCATTCACTCTTTTGTAACATTGTTCACACTCCCTTACACATCTGTCATACCAGGCAATCCTTTCAGTGACCTCTCATCTCCCAGATTTCTCTGTAGCTGTCTGTCCTCTCCTCCTCCTCCCCACATAAACCTCCACTGACACCATGATTTCCACTAACACCGCTACCTTCTCCAACATCATGGACTCTTTTGTTCCTATTCATTACTCTGTGTACACCACAAACCTTCATTGTGGTGGTAAAAGGAATGCAGTGAGAACAAGGCTGCTAAATGAATTATGTGTGTACATTGATTTGCAACCCATACTGTGGTCATATGGAATTCATCCTATCGGTGGGTGGGAAGTAGCACCCAAAGGAATATTGCAACAATCTTACCTGTTAGGTGCCATAATATTTGAAGATATGAGGTTTTTTCTGACCAAGAACTACCCCTTTCATATCCGACACCCCAGTCTTCATATGTAAAATGCTTGGGATTTAAGCATAGTTTTATGGAAAAAGTTTGTTATGTTTTATACATTTTATTAGTATATTCTGTATTCCTTATTTAGGCAAAATTATTATTGAAGTTAATAGGCATTTTGAGCCATTAGTGCAGTACATTCGCTAATTGAATACACATGCAAATTAAATTTTCTGATGAATGTCTTTGTTTAAATTTGATTTAAACCTCAAAACCCTCTATTTCATATCAAATATCTCTAAAGAGAACGTTTGAAAAGGATTAATAGTGAAATCATAATATTAATGAGCTGGGCCAAAATAAAGACAAGTGTTACTTGAATAAGCCTTAAAATCTGTAAGGATGTCAAGTCCAAATCTGGAAAGCATTTATAAAAATGACAGAAAATATTTGAAGAACAGTTATCAGTATCTGCACTTCCTTTTTAAAAAAAAAAAAATCTTTTGACTCTGATTTCCTACATTTTTAATCAAATAACCAGGGCCAACGAAAATATGAAGAGAAATAAAGGGGCAAAGATAGTTTTAAATCTATCCCCGTGGAAGTGTGAAAAGCTTTGTATTCAACTTTACTTTCACACAGAAAACTACATTCAATTCACCGAGAGACTGCGTTTCAAAAAAATGTTGTGGTTCTGGCTTAAATCCACAAAAGAAAGGAACTTCAAAGTTAAGGATCAAGCCTCCAATATTTGGCCACAATATGACACAGTTGGGTAGAATTAAGGATGGCATCCCGTTGTGACTAGACACTAGGAAAGGGGTTTGATCTTTGACCCTGAATTTCCTTTCTTTTACAGACTGAACCTTAACAAACTCTGAATGCAGTTAGAGGAATTAACTTTTGTGTTACTATTGTTCTTTTGGTTTTCCATGTTTAAAGCTCTATTTTTTATGGTCAATGTAATAAAAATAAATTGCTGATTTATTTATTTATTTATATCTAGCTTATGCAAGAAGACAGGAAGATTCATTCTTCTTTTGTATTGACTTTCTCTGTGATGCTCATCTCAGCAAAATCCAGGTAAGTTGTTCTTTTCCACTGGCTGACCTGAAAATGTGATCATAAAGTCCAGTGACATATCTTGACATTGTCGCACAATGTAAGTCAGTGGTGATGCAGAAAGACATTCTAGACAGGAAGCTAAAACCCACTTATAGTAACACCTTGTAGAGCTGGTTAAAATGTTTCCATCAAAACAGTTCTTCAAAGGGAACATTGGATTTTCGTCTAAAATTTGTTCACAAAAAGCATCTGCTTGCCATGGAAAATTTCAACTTTTCGCCAAAAAATTGAATGTCTGAATACTTTGATTTGGAAATGCCACAGCAGCCTCTCGTGGGAATTCTAATGTGGGGGTCTCGTCCCCATTTTCCTCTATGGGCTGGACTCCCTAAGGGACTATACCTCTGAGGATGTACCCTGGCATATGACTCTAATGCTGCACTACAGCATCTCAGCAGGTAGGGAGACCATGGAACCTCATGGGATATGTAGTAGACAGACAGACAGACAGACAGCCTATGCAGTAGAATGGGGGCATGAGGCGTCTGAACTACAACTCCTATGAAGCGCTGCAGGGGCATTTCTGACTAGACATTTTCAGCTGAAATGGTTTGGTTTTCAGTTTTTCATTGAAAAGCTGAAATTTTCCATGGAAAAATACATTCTGACCAGCTCTTAATATCTTTTTAAACATAACGGGCCTGACCCTGCTCCATCTGAAGTCAATGATGTGGGTTTGGGCTCTAGGGCCCAGATCCTTAAAGCTGTTTAGACTTTGATTTCAATGGAAGTCAGGATCCTAAATATCTTTAAGGATCTGGGCCTAAATTACTCAGAATCAGCTTTAAATAATGGGATAGAGTACTTTATGGAAGAATTAACCCGATCAACTAAATTTGTTACTCACATTAGTAATGCTATTATTATTGAAATGGATAAAAAATTGAATACCAAAAAATTAATAGGGAATTTGTACATTTGTAGATTCCCATAACGCAAGAAGACTTGGAGAGTTCTTGTGCATTTAAAAAAATATAACATTTCAAGTACAACATAATCTCTTTATTTGTGCTCCTTAATGGACTAAAATAGTTTCAATAAGGGGATTCAAAAAAGTCTTTTACACCAAGGGTCCAATTCTGTAGCCTCACTCATGTGGGTAGTCCCACTAAATCTAAATGGGACTCATGTGAGTAAGAACTGTAGGATCAGACTGTAAGTACAGATTATTTTCAGTTTATTCTGAACCATCTTTCTGGCTCTTGATTAGAGTTTCATTTATGCCTTAGCATGAAAAGATGACCCCTGAAATTGTTTAGTACAGCAAATTGGAATTTCTGATTAAATTGCTCCTCCCACAAGCTCACAGGCGAGGAGGCTTTATTTGGGCCAGCAGGGGAAGAAACCCTTGGTTCCTTTAAGAGTTGCACCTTTCTTACCTCATGGTGGGCAGTCAATCTCCTTCTGGGCTGGAGGAGGTTGGGGCTTTGTGGCTGATTGGTTGGACAGAAGTGTATGGCATAAGCCTATTGGCTCCCACACACCCAAGTGAGTGGCAATCTGCACCAGGAAGAAAAACTCCATCCTCCCTCTTGTTAGGTTTATATTAGAATTGGATTTTGGGGACTTGCTGTCTGCATCATGCTAGTTGCTTTTTGGGTACTGGGAAGGTATTTTCCCCTTGCTGCCAGATTAGCCTGGGCAAGGGTGAGTTTTGTCACCTGTCTCTTAGCAGCCCAGGGACATGGTGTGTTGGTTAGTTTATAAAATTCATTTTGTTTCTACTTAGCAGGTGTCCAGGCTTTCCTTGATAAACCAGAATTAGAATTGGATTAGGAAAAGGCCACTCCTAGAGAAGGTGGAGAATGGGGTTGGGGCTTCTAATGCCTCCTCTTCCCCACCCCCTTAACCCTCATACAAAGGAAGGTCTGTGGGATCCCAGCAATGGTACTGGGATCAAGTTAATGGGGTCAGCCCTCCCCAACGTGGAACGGATTACAAAGGGATGACTTGCACTGGAGGATTATTGTCAAATAGTTCCCAGATGTGTTACATACGAAAGTTGCATCCTAATTAAACTACATTTCTGGTGCCTTCTTTTTCTTCCTGCAGGGTCCAGGACAAGAGATGTGTGCCAAAATATTACCCAGCAGCAATTCAGCCATTCTGAAAACTGCCAGGGCTTACTAGCTACAAAATGCACTGACAGTTTGGTGTACTCTTTACTTTACTTTAGTCTGCTACTGAACCAAAACATATAGATCCCTGAAATCTCCTATTGATTGTGAAAATGAGAGGATTAACTATTATTTGCTATTAGAGATCCTCTTTCAAGGCCAATTTTTGACTGGTTCTTATGGGGTTACAGGATGGGGGTGAATGATAGAAACATTCTGGGGAGTACAGGGAACACTGTATGCCCTCATCTCTCCTCCCAAAGAGCATGAGAAAGGACAGGACCATCACACCCACCCTTCCCTGCACTGGCTTATAGAGCAGAACCAGCACAATAGGAAGAGTATGTTGCATGCCAGAAAGGACTGTAGCAAGGGGTGCACTCCCTGTTCACACTGTGCTACATGCGGAGATACCCTTAGCGATCTCTGACAATACATTTCAGGAAAGTCACTTGACATTTGGGGGCTCATCCTTTACTTGCAGGATTGATCCTCATGCAAAGATCAGGACTTTGCCTATTATTACATTTTCAGAAGCACTAATCTGTTGAGATGTGTAATCAAGTTGAGTTGATTTCACTAAAAATCATCAGCCTATCATACTGAACACAGGCAGGAATATAGCAGCATGCATGCAAGCGTATATCAGGGAGAGAATTGAGCACCTGTGTTGGCACCCCTGTTGTGTTCATTTTCCGTAAGTGTTCAGGCAAATGAATTCATGGTCAGGAATGTTCATGGAACCAGCAAATAAGTGAATATTACACAATATTCATGGGAAGTGAGTAAATGATTCTTTATGCTGGGGAAAAGTGATTTCAAGAGGCACTGTGACAAGGTCTTACCCAATCCTGCCACTGCCTCCATTTTCCCTTGTTGGGCTTCTCAAAGACTGCTCTGTCTCTTGAGTGTCAAATAACACCCCTTGTAGGGGCCTGGGGTATTAAAACAACACCATTGTTCAATTGGCAGCTTAAATCAAAACCTCTTTCCTCCCACTGCACAATTTTTTCAGCCCCTTGCTGGGTTCAACAGATTTTTCCCTAAATCCCAGGTCCTGTTTCGTGGCATTTCCTCAAGCCTCTTGCTTTTTAGACTTATGCTTCTTCCATTCACTACAAGTAGCTCCAGCCAGGCCATGCAACCTGTCTGGTGTGAAGAGCCACTTCCCAAGTCTTCTCTGATACTGTGTCCTCTCTGGATTCACTGCAAAGCTTCCCTGCAGGTCTCTTTCCTTCTGTCTTTTTTCTTACCCTTGTATCAAGGCTTCATACCCCAGCTCTTTCTCAGCTCCTCCTGCTCTGAACGGGATAATTCAAGAGATAATAGACAGTTCAAGAGAGAGGCTACGTTAATCTAATCTCTTCTTTGATAGGAACTATTTGCTCAGTTCTAGTCAAAGAGCAGCATGATGGACGTCGTGACAATGGACCTGATCCTAAGAGGGGCTGAACACCTCCAATTCAAATTGGACCTAATTCAGAAAACCCTTGTGAGTTTTTACTCAGTCCTGATTCAGGCAATATTTCCAGGACTATTCTGTTTTTCCTACTGACTTTGATGGGAACAGTAGGTCCTCAATATCTCTCCAGTTCAGGTCTGAAATAAGAAAGTGGTTATCAGAGGGGCACTGAGGTAGGAAAACAAGAAAGAAAGAAACAAGCAGAGAAGAGGCATAAATAGGAGAGTGGTCGGTGTACCTTTTAGTTGGAGGGCTACAGAGGAACAGGTACCTAGAAGAGGATTGACACAGAACACTTCAGTCATGGCAACAGAACTTCCCAATATCATTACTTTCTTATTTTAATCATTAGAGCTGACCTAATCATGGCAAGTGTTTTCCTAAACTATATATTTTAATTCATAAACAAACGTTGAGTAGCCTATGTTCATTATGATCCTTTCATGTTTGCCATCTGTGAACACCCAAACAGTTAAGCTGTACTCATAGAAATATTTGTGAGTACTGAAGTTCCAGTTTGAATAGTTTTATATTTTCCAATTTTAAGTGTAATACTAGAAATTTACATTGTTAGCTGCATAAACTAATCATGGTAAGGAAGCAATATCATGTGACATACGTAACTAGCTAAACCTCTGATCATACAATTGATAGCCTAATGGAAGACAGGAACCAACACAGCACAAAGTTTGAATTTCACATTCACAGTGAACTATTTGTGAGCTATTCATACAAAGGGAAAAATAATGAAAAACTTTGAATGACAAATAAATATGAAAATGTTTACAATCTGCTAGTAAACATAACAAAGCAGCAACATTTGAGGAGTGAATTATTAACTATTCACTCTGTTTTACTTGTAACATAGACTATTTTGTAAAGTAAAGGATATTTTAACTTTAGGGACAGAAACTGAATATTTGACTATTTACTGTTGTAACCAGCAAATTGGACTTTTGTATAAATGGATATTACATTTTTCTTTGTGATTTATTATACCTGTAGTGATGTTACTTTTTTTTTTTACTTCCCAATAATGAAAGCTTAGTTTAGCATGCTAAAGTGCTTTAAATATTTTTCAAAGGCCATTCACCTGCATTGGGATTAAATAGCTGGCATACAAACATTTTTGTCTTTGCAGGCTGCTCAACTTCACTAGGGCTATTCACAGCTTGCACTTTAGTAAGGTCATCGGTATCGCTATTACACATTTCCTGTATTACATGAGGATCAAGTTCCAGTAGTTAACAAGTTAAAAAATATTCATAGGGCTGGGGAAGGAACTAGGTGGATGAATACTTTACACATATCTGCTTTATTTCTAGAACGTGATAAATAATTGTGATCAAAAATAATTTTGAATGGCAATTCCCCAAATCACTTAGAACTGTTTTAACAGGCTGCAGTATGCATTTTCTGATTTATGGAGGCAGAAGTATGATAGGACCCACACCTGCTTGCCACCATTAATTGCAATAACTTCATGCTGAATAGTCACTGGGCCAAAATTTGCTCAGTTACACCATGGCAAATTGGGAGCAACTCCAATGAAGTCAGATACTCCATATTTAAACCACTGCTACTCAAAAGAGAATTTGGTCACTATCTGAATTGATTCCATATGAGAAATAAGGGCCAGATTCCTTTCTCAGTTACACTGGAGTAAATGAGGATTAATTCTTTTGAAGTTAATTGGGGTGGATTCTCATCTCTCTTATACTGATATAACTCTTTTGACTTTAGTAAAGTTACTCCTAATTTATATCAGTGTAACTGAGATCAGAATCTAGCCCTCACTGTATTGTTTAAGTTATGCTGCGTGGGTTCCTTTCCAGGATAGAAACTAGTTGCAAACTATAACAATCTTTCTTAGTACTGAAGGTGATCCCTGCTGAAATTACATGGGGAGAAAATATAAATCCATCCGTGTGCCCAATGATCTCTAGTCTGTGAATAAATAGTAGTCTCTTATCTCCATACCCTAATTTAAAGAATATACTTGGAATGTGGCCAGTAAAGTTTTTAATCTAAAGGCAAAAAAAAAAAAAGCTTTAGAAACTTCAAAATGATAACATGTGAAGATTTTGCTTAAGTCTTTCTTCTTATACAAGCTTTCTTGCTAATTGATTTTCCTTGTCTCTGCAGCTTCTGTTTTTCTCAGCTTTACATATTATGTTTCTCAAGCATATGATGAATGGGATGCTGTGTAGCTGAAAGATCACAAGGCTCAAATGGCTCACTCTGCATTCTTGTAGTGAAGTGGCTGGCTGAGAGTTGCAGCTGAACTTAAACTAGGGGAAAAGTTGCCTCCCCCCTTAGGAAAACTTTGTTAAATGCAAAGTGAAGGAGGCTTCACCTTGCAAGTTTTGCTGAGGACAAACCACTGCCACACACACACACTCCTCTACCCTTGCCTCACTGGAAATATTAAGTTTGTCAGGCTGATTTTTTCCCCTGTTAGCAATGAAAGTTGACCATAAGTCACAGCACGCCACAAGAAATCGAGCTGTGACCACATTAAGCATGAATGGCAAGGCAAGGTTATAACATGTAACACTATGCTGCGCCTGCTGTAGTTAGTGGTTGGGAGGTGGGGAAAGAGAACTTTTATTGCAGGCTAAGCTCAAACCTGCTTCAGCCGTTTACTCTTGCAAAAGGCATTTAGCAAGAATTTTTTATTTTGAAAACATACCACTTTTCAGCTGCAAGTTTTGTAGCTGGGCAATACAGAGTCAAACTTGAGTACTCCTTAATTTTACTTTCAACTGCTCCAGTGGCATACTTGAACATATTCTAGGAACAGTGGCTTCTAAAGCTTTTCAAAAGCCTCCTGCATGAAGTGCTTCCTGTAAATAGGTTGTCTGAATAAGATGGTGTGTTATTTAAGTCACGCATCTGAAGTGCAGTGCTGTCATCCATTCAGTGTCTGCAGTAGCATGGTGGGCTTATGGATCTTTATTGTGATCAACTGTAGAGTAACTCTCCTCAGTATGAGGTGAAGCATTCTCCTAATGGAAAGAAAAATCTAGAGGCAGATGAATTCTTTAACCTACTCTAGGAGCCTACCTCTTCAGACTTTCACTGTATGAGAGCTAGCTGTCCCTCGGTTGAATGATTTTCAGCAGCTGTGTTAGAGTCAGATGTAAACACAAAGAATTGTTTGATTTTTGAGGCTGACAATTGATAACTTTAGCCAGACAAAGTGGGTGAGGTAATATTTGGTATTGAATATAGTCTAGTTTACTGGGACTAACATGGTCACAACAACCCTGCAAACAATTGATAACTTTGTAATTTACTTGTTCACTGGTTTTGTTTTTAATTACTATTTTTCGCCCTCATTTACTCCTTAGACTTAGTGGCACAATAGGATGGAGCCAATTTACTGTAGCTGGAAGGGAATCTGGCCCAATGTTTTTTGGCAGGGTGGAGGAGTGACTGGCCTCAAACAAGACACACTCCATCGGTCAGTTGCCAGGAGTTCTTCAAACTGTGCTGTGAACTTTTCTTTGTGGAGTATACAGAGACTGCACAGCCTCCTACCCCCACCTTAAATTAGAGAGGGAAAGTGGCAGAATGACTAGTAACAGAGGCTATGAAAGCATTGTATTGTCCCAACCTTTTAAAACTGTGGGTGGATTTTAGTGATGTGAAACATCCTTTCACTTACACTGATGTAAAACTTACTATATTGACTTTTGTGTGGAGTTGCTCTTGATTTATCCTACTATAAGTCAGCGGAGATTCAGGCCCTATACAAGTAATATCTATCCACCTGTTCCCTGACTCACTGAGTTAGGACTTATTCCAAAGTTCATTGAAGTCAATAGAAAGACTCCCATATTTGACATCAATGACTTTGGATCAAATCCGAGCAGCTAGCTTATTATAAGAGGAATTATAGACAAGCAGTATGACAACAGAGACCATATTAATTACAACCTCCCCCTCCCCCCAAAAACGGAAAAGAGATGAGTTGAAAAAAAGAGGGGCTAGCCACTCAGCTGCTATAAATTGGTGTAGCTCCATTGACATGAATGGAGTGTTGCTGATTTATACTAGCAGAGGACATGGCCTCTAATAGGTTTACTATATGTCCTGGCATTAAAACATTCACGCCTCCTGATCTATTACACTGAAAGTGCCACCTCCGCCAGGCTAGAGGTTGGAATTATACCATCTCCCTTGGATTTGGATCTGTAAATCTAAAACTGCTACACTGTTGTGATGGATATAAAGTCCTGGTTTATCAATGATTCACACTCACATAATTAACGCCAGTGGTTTAACCAGACACAGTTGTTGCAAACCATATGAAACTGATGTTACATCCAAATACTGCTGCCTTTTTCGGTTTGTAGGTACAAGTATTTTTAAGATTGAATAATTAAAAGGTTTTATATATTGATTTTAGTTATATTAAAAATGTATCAATAGTATCAAAAGTGCTGTCAGGCACTGTCTACTATGAAACAGCTGTAAAAAGTCTCACTGAATTATAGTTTCAGAAAATGATCATCCATTAAATTATCCCAAGTAATCATATAATTTAAATTTACAGGTTCAATTTATTTAAATGCCTTAAGATTATAAATGTAATTATTGCATTTAACTAATTAGTTTTCTAGTTAAACCTCAATAAATATTGGTGAGTTTTCAGAAATTCAGGTGTTCAGCAGCTGAGTTCAGATAAGGCCTGCAGAAGTCTGGATACTAGTTTGAAAATATCCTCTTCTTTGCACATCTCCCTCCTTCTTTAGCCTTTCCTATGCTCTGTCCTACTTCCTCCAAACCACCATCTCTTTCCCGGTTGCCCTCCATCTCTCCCTGTGCCTGATTCCTTTCATTAGGACCTAGTGACTCCAATGCACTAGGAGTTTAGGATCAGCAAGGAAAGCAGGATCAGTCCACTTATGTGATATACATACGGCCCTAGAATACACTGAAAGTTCTGAACTGGGGAAATTAGGGAAAAGCTAGATTTTCAGACAATATCTGGCTTTAGAGGAACATCCAGACTTCAAGATGCACAGATACCCCTCACAATAGGTTTTAATCGAAGCTAAGGAGGGCAGTTGTGACCTTAGGCTAGATACAGAGGTACCTACACTATCTGAACTTGATATGCAGAGGTTCAGTTTTGATTTGGTATTTGGGATGAAAAAAACCAAAACAAAAAACAGTATTATTAAGACTAATTGAATAATTAATACAACTAATTGAAATCTATGTCTTAAGGTTTAAAACAACTAAGGCATCGATGAATGTTGTTAAAGTGTGTCACGCTGTCTGGAGTGGCTCACAACTGTGAGTGTCTAGCTCAGGGCAGACTGTCAGGAAACAGGGCAGAGCCCCCGAGCTGGTGGTGTATTCTATAATTAGATTTCACCAAGCCAGTAACAAATGTGAACTCCTGGATCACTATCCCAGTCTTACTATGGAGTCACTGACAGTCCCCTTAGACTGTCCTTGCCACCCAGACAAACTGAACTTAGTGATAAAAGGTCACTTAAACCAAAAACCACACCACATCAGGTTTCTCCCAGTCACTTACCCCAGATCAATTGATACGCTAGGTCTTACACCAAAGACAATGCTGGAGTCTTCATCCCACCTCTTTTGTACCCCATGGGAGGGGTAAGGAGTGAGGTTTTGCTATGGTGGGGGCAGGCATTTCTCTGGCCTTTTAGTGTTTTACCTTCCCCAAAACCCCTTGCCCTTCCCACCTGGTTGCTTGACCTTGCCTTGAGATGGTAGTTGAGACTATCTTAAAGTGTTTTGTTCATTTAAAAAACTATTTGGCCGCTGTATTCATCCTTCCACCTTTGTCAGCCATGCTCATCTCCCCATGTCCAATCCGTTTTCATTCTTAGGCCCTGATCCTGGGTAACACTTTGGCCACTTTGTGTCATTCCACCAGCGTAAAGCAGCTCTAAGACTGGCAAATCTTCCCTGCACAGCACTGTGAGGTGGAGTTATCTTCCTTATGTAGCAGCTAGAGAGACTGTATTAGTCCCGGGTCCTGACAACACTTACACACATGTTAAACTTTGAATTCAATGGAGCTGCTCATGTACTTAAAGGCATAGGCGTGCGCACGGGGTGTGCCGGGTGTGCCCGGGCACACCCTAATGTAGGGGTGGGCAAATGGTCCCCGCTCCTCCCCCCTCCCAGTGCTTTCCGCTGCCTAACTGCTGTTTGGCGGCACTTAGCGCTTTCTGGGAGGGGGGAGGAGTGGGGACGCATTCAGGGGGGGAGGTGGAGAAGAGGCAGGACAGGGGCGGGGACTTGGGGGAAAGGGGTGGAATGGGGGCGGAGCAAGGGCAGATACTTGGGTGGGAAGAGGTGGGGGGTAGGCGAGCACCCACCCTGCAGAGGGGAAGTTGGTGCCACAGGGGTAAGTGGCGGGCAGGGGGGTGAAGAGGCAAGCAAGCGGTGGGCAGGCAGGGTGAGGAGGCGAGTGGTGGGTGAGGGACTGAGGAGGGACGCAGCAAGCCAGCAGGGGGCCAGGGAATGAGAATGGGCACGGTGGGTGGGGGAAGCGGGGAGGGGGCCGGACCTGAGGCAGAGTGGGGGTGAAGCCTGGGAGGAGTGGGGGTGGACTGCGGCCGGGGATGACGGCACCCCAATGTGTTCCAATATTTTAGTGTTGTGATCTGGGCACCCTAGGCACATACAAGGCTAAAAAGGGAGTGAATTCCTAATTTACCTTGTTCGTAGGTTTCTATCTGGTGGATACTTCAACTCAGTATAGCAAATCCTTTAAAATTCCTAGGAGGTTTTTTTTTTTAATGTCAAAGTTCAGCATTTTGCTGGATTTCTACATTTCACCCTTTATTTTGTTTGCATGCAGGAAAACATGAAAGACAGGAACAATTTAAAAATGAAAATAATTCCCTTTCCAGAGTTCTTTATTTCTTCATGCAGTATAACCTATTGTAAAGGGGGGAGGGATAGCTCAGTGGTTTGAGCATTGGCCTGCTAAATCTGGGGTTATGAGTTCAATCCTTAAGGGGGCCACTTCAGGATCTGGAGCAAAAATCAGTACTTGGTCCTGCTAGTGAAGGCAGGGGGCTGGACTCAATGACTTTTCAGGGTCCCTTCCAGTTCTATGAGATAGGAATATCTCAGTATATATGTTAATATAATATATAGCCATTCACTTTGAATAGAGTTGAGTGGGGTAACAATTTCCCCTATAAACAAAAATTTCTACTCTATAGATTGTAATATTCTCTTTAAAATTATTCCCATTATGTCTGGAATCGCCTTCTGGTTCAGGAATCCATTACAGAGGCTTTATTGTTTTAGCTCTCATGGTCACATGATTGCCTTAGCCACTATGAAAGCTCCAGCAGTTGCAGCACCTGAGACTCATGGAAATGAAAGCCATCCTGAAGTTCCATATTTTCTGTGACTGATTATGTTCCGATATACCCAGTGTAACTCTTATGGAGGCTATGTTGAAGCCTAGCCAGTCTGGCAGAGTATTATGGAACAAAGAATATTTATTCTTCTTACACCATATTTTACTGAAATCAATGGAGCAGGCACTCTATTCATTATATTATTATTATTTAACATTTATATTATGGTAGCCCCAAGAGGCCTCCATTAGGTTAAGGCTTTATTGTGTTGACCACTGTGCAAATTTATATGCCCATATTGGTAACCCCTTATCTCAGACTGGCGAGTCATAACTCTACCAGGTCAATAAGACAACTTGGGTGACTAACTGCTCTCCAATGGGAGCAAAGGGCTCAAAGGGCCCACAGTAAATGACAGCTTCTGCTCCAAAGACCTTATAGTGAATTATTCTATGTAAAGAAAATAAGCTCATATAAAATTGAGATTATTAATGTAATAACCATGAAATCTGAAAGGTAATTTTTCCTAGTATTGCAACCAAGGTCTTAAAATTGGATTATAACTTTGATTTCATGATAATCTGTTAATATCCTTGCTAGTTACACTGGGCATTGCTAATATATCCTTCACTCATCTATGGCACTATATAAGAACACTGCAGCCATATTTTCAGTATTAGCATTTAAATTGTTCCAGTTAGATTTTGAAGTTCATGTCATCGAGGTGAATGGGATGAGAGAGGATAGAAGGTGTACACTTGAGTGATATGAAGGGAGTATAAGAGAGGTGTATTCATAGTCACAATATAACCTCTCTTATTGTTTGAATGTAGACTGTTTTCTACAAGACTGCATTAACAAAGCAGCAGGTCATGAGTTTGTATTGTATTGACGAGGGGTCTCAAACACGTGGCAGCCCGCGGGGCTCTTGCATGTGGCCCACCAAGCTCCCCGCGCCCCGCTGCCTACCCACGGGATTGCCCCTGTAGACTTGCAAGCCGCGTGCCGCTCTCTGAAGCAGCTGGCAGCACGCCCTTCGGGCCGGGGGAGGAGGAGGAAGAAGGCAGAGGGCTCCTGCATTGCCTCCTTCCAGGCACCGCCCCCCGCAGCTCCCGTTGGCTGGGAACAGGGAACCGCGGCCAATGGGAGCTTCGTGGGAGGTACCTAGAGGAGCGGCAAGAGCAGCGCATGCACAGAACCCTGAACCCCTCCCCCGTGTCCTCTCCCCCAGAGCTGCAGGGACACGGTTCCAGCTGCTTCCTGGAACGGAGCGGCGCAGGGCTGGGGGCCAGGGCAGGCAGGCAGGGAGCCTGCCCTGGCCCCGGTGTGTGCTGCTGCCACCCCGGAGCTGCTCTAGGTAAGTGGCACCGGGCTGGAGCTCGCACCCTGCACCTCTCCTGCACCCCAACTCCCTGCCCTGAGCCCCCTGCCACATCCCACACCCCTCCTGCACCCCAANTGCACACCACCTGCACCTCAACTTCCTGCCCTGAGCCCCCGCCGCACCCTGCACCCTTTCTGCATCCCTTGGGGGGCAGCGTTGGGGTGGGGACTTCGGGGAAGGGGTTGGAATGGGGCAGGGAAGGGGTGGGAAGAGGTGGGGCATGGGTGGGGCCTAATGGAAGGGGTGGAGTGTGGGCGGGGCCAGAGGCAGCGAGGGGGTGTCAGTGATGCGGCCCTCGGTTCAATGCAGTAGTCCTCATGTGGCCCTCATAGTCATTTGAGTTTGAGACCCCTGGTATTGACTGTATCTTGGGAAATGCCTGAAACGTTGTTTTCAAATGAAAATGTAGACTTTACAGAATATTGCAGAATGCAACAAACTTACGGAGAGATCCTACAGTCTCAAAGTGTCTGCAATTTGTCAATGGTTACATTTCCCCATTCCTGATGTTATAGCAGTGGTTCACAGAGAGATGTGTGCTGTGTGTTTCAATTAGTTATTGCTGTTTCCATCATGCAAACTGTCCCAGCAGCATTCGGAGATCAGCAACTCTTGTGCTTGTCAGGCTGGGTGGAGAGAACATGCATTGATATGTCACAAAGTGTTTTGATAGGCCTGTCTAAAAATCTTAAGCTCTGATCATGAGAAGAAAACCATGTGGGCAGACCCCTGTGTCCATGCAGATCTGTGCAGGTGAAAGGGTCCATTCAGATAGTTATCTTTGCAGGATCAGGGTGTTGGTTACTTACTAAATAATTCTCAAAGAAATGTTTTCAATCTCTAATTACTTCATTATGAAACAACCAATGTTTTTCTCAAATATACTCCAAAATGAATGTTAGTTACAATACCTGTTTCAAAGATCAATTGCATTTGAATTAAAAAGACAAAGCATGGCAAAGTATTTTACAGTGGGGAAAGAGATCATTTTCTCAACCTTGCCTCACTCAGAAAAGGGCAAATGAATTTTCCTTAAATTTTCATCAATAAATAAATCACCTTTCTACGAAAGCCAAACATGGGAAACTTCAACCCAAGAGGAAATCTGTTTTGGAAAGTAAGTGAATGGGTGAAAAGAGGGGTTATTGCTTTAAGCTTTTTTACAACCATGCCAAGTGAATACTATGACATCAAACACATCACTGTGTTATTCTCCTTTCTACTGCTGTTCTCATTCTCTTATGCAATATTAATGACATAAACTGTGCGCTGGGTTCTGCTGTGGCCACTCTGGCATGTGCTCTTCAGGGCTCCCTAAAGCATTCAGTGCCTTGACAGAGACGCATCCAAAATACCTCTTGGTCGTGCTACTGTGATAGAGTCACTCCACAGACACCCCAATGTTGGTTGTGCCATTGACAGCCACAACAGAAGCCTAGCTTCTTAATGACACTCTGCTGCAATATGGAATTCTTTATAGTTCTAATAGTGAATTGCAATCTTAATCTGATAATAAAACGATGTTATGAAAAGCAGCTCTTCTGGTGTGGCAGTGACTATAAAGAGTTACTTGACATTGTTCTGGTAACTAAACTTGAATGGATATGTGTTTTGACATTTAGGGAACTGGGACACTGATGGAAACTGATGGAGCCAATGTCAGAAAGACACTAGCTGCAGGAGGATACCCAGCAAATTAATAGGCTGATTTTAAGAAATCCCATTCCCAAAGGCAAAGGATGTAAACAGAAGACTGAAAAAGAGAAAGAAAAGGCAAAGAAAAAAAATCTTTCCAGTTCTTTCTTTAAAAAAGAGGTTCACCTCCTTTAAAGAAGCCAACAAGAGGCGGTCTATAGGTAGAGCAGATGCAGCCTGGAGAAGAATTTGCTTTTAAAGAGAAATGTGGGCATTCACCTTGTCTTCCATTCCCGCTTGTCCTGCAGGAATAGCCATGTTAATAACATTGAATAGTTCATTATTAGTCAGTCTCCATGTAGGATAATTGATTTTGCTATATTCTTAATCTCCACATCCAGTTGCACTCTTGTCTGGTTAGAATACACAACACAATTGCCTGTATGTCCACCGAGCAATATTTGAAGAAACAAAAACACAAAATATAGGTTTTTACTGCAAGAGCAAACACTTTTCCTGTATTTACCTTAAGCGTTTTTCTAAGCATGTTCTGCCTACATATTTATAGAGTGTATTTATACACAACTGTCCAAATACAAGGCCTATAGTGGGAATTCAACCATAATTACACTCTTGTGTGTCACATGGTTTGGCCATTTTGAACTGTGTCAAATAAAGTTATGTTTGTCCTTAATACTTGATAGGTAAATGATTGATGATCGTGGTGTGGCTTAAAGCTGTCTTCAATAATATAACTTTCTTAAATAATTCAGTGCCAGAGCTTCACCATTACTGAGGTTTATTAGCTTTTTCTTCACCAAGTAAGTTGTAACATTTACATATTTTGCTACATGTCATGACTAGGAAGTTTGGATTTGAAATTAGACGAAGGTTTCTAACCATTAGAGGAGTGAAGTTCTGGAACAGCCTTCCCAGAGGAGTAGTGGGGGCAAAAGACATATCTGGCTTCAAGACTAAGCTTGATAAGATTATGGAGGGGATGGTATGATGGGATAGCCTAATTTTGGCAATTAATTGATCTTTGATTATTAGCAAGTAAATATGCCCAATGGTCTGTAACAGGATGTTAGATGGGGTGGGATCAGAGTTACTACAGAGAATTCTTTCCTGGGTGCTGGCTGGTGAGTCTTGCCCACATGCTCAGGGTTTAACTGATCACCATATTTGGGGTCGGGAAGGAATTTTCCTCCAGGGCAGATTGGCAGAGGCCCTGGAGGTTTTTCGCCTTCCTCTACAGCGTGGGGCACGGGTCACTTGCTGGAGGATTCTCTGCACCTTGCGGTCTTTAAACCACAATTTGAGGACTTCAATAACTCAGACATTGGTTAGGGGTTTGTTACAGAGGTGGGTGGGTGAGATTCTGTGGCCTGCATTGTGCAGGAGGTCAGACTAGATGATCATAATGGTCCCTTCTGACCTTAAAGTCTATGAGTCTGAGTCTATGAGACTGCCTTTGTACTGGATGAAATAGCAAAATGCCTGTAACGCTAGTCATGGAAGGCTCCGCCTCAACTATGGTTTGGTGCAAAAACAAAACAAAAAACCCCCAATCCTCACACAAAACCAAAAAAAGCTATTGTGTAAAATAAAATATTGGAAATTAACTGGAAAGATTTTTTTTTAATTAAAATGACTTGGCTCTGTTTTTTGGGGGTGGGGGGGAGGTTTGGGGTTTTTTTGGTTATTTTTTGGTTCTCTGTTGGAACATTTCCATTGATAGCGTTGCTAAGTGTATTCTATTTACAAATGTAAACCCTTGGTTTTGATCAGCAAAAATGCATCAGCACACTTGAACAGTGTCAATGATGACATAATTACACTTGCAATTTCCTCTCTGTAATGATTTTTAAATGTCAGCAGTCATTTTTTGTCTAATTGTAGCCTGCGTGTCAGCACTTCCTCTTAAAACAGCATGTTCCTCTCTGCTGGAATTTCACACCTCTCCACTCACTTACTCACTTCACCAGTGGAGATAATGAGGATGATATAGGGCTTCAGGATATTTTCTCTTCTGCTCTGTTTTACCATCTAATATCAAACAGGCATAATGAGATTTTTTTTTTAAATACAGAGTTTTAGCATTTAGCCACTAAATAATTATTTGATTTACTGAAGCCAAAAAATAGTGTTCTTTTTCTGGCCCCCTACCTGTGCTTGATTAATAATCCATTTAAAATCATCCATTGATGGTTAGCATATTCTCATAAATCTAAATGTAAACTAATTCACCAACACAGGAGACTTTTCCTAGGATACCTGCTGAACTCTGCTTGAACTGTTTAAAACTGGCTGACAGCAGATTACCTTTGCTTTGAAAAGGTTTTTTTGGGGGGTGGGGTGTTTTGTTTTACATTTGTTAACATTGTGGCCCTATGGTCTAGCTCTCTAGCTGGTACCAGGCATCCAGAGTCCATAACATAATAGAACAACTGAGTGTTGCTGGAATTAGACTCTGTGCCCTTTCCACTTTCCATAGCTGAGTCTCCCTACTGACAACACCTTCAAGTGTATATCACTTGTGCAGTGAACTGGAAGGTCTGAATCTAGGTTAGCAACAAATGATTTCCACTCATCTGCCCACACACTGGAATTGGAAACAGGAGGCCAAAGAGGCCTACTACAAACCAATTTGCTTACAACTCATCTTCAAGTTTCTGCTGATGCTTAACACCAGGCCTTTAGGAGGCAAAGCAGATATCTTACTGGCCCATGTAGTATTACAATAAGTGAAGAGCCATGACCCACACACACTCAGTGAAATCAAAATTATACAACAATGCAAGTTACCGGATAAAGGGGAAGGACATTATTGTGTAGTCTCAACTGAGATTATGTGTACACATTCGGTAACATTGATATTTGTATGTTGGAGTGAATCCCAGAGAGGTGGATTAGTAGGCAAATTGTAGGTGTAGGATCAAAGGTACATGATAAACGCAACTTATAATATGGCTCTACAATTGATTACATGGCTATCTATCATCGCCACATACGTGACATTTGTCCCCATCTGCTCACTCACACACCTGGTTTAAATTCTTCATGTCCTGCACTGGATTTCTTGCCCTATAGGATAGGGTGACCAGACAGCAAATGTGAAAAATCGGGACAGGTGGTGGGGGGTAATAGGAGCCGATTTAAGAAAAAGACCCAAAAATCGGGACTGTCCCTATAAAATCGGGACATCTGGTCACCCTACTATAGGATGAATTTCATTTGACTAACATGAGTTCTTGTAAAAATGGCATTCCTTTCCCATGAGACAGGAGGCATTTTAGAGGGCCAGGACTGTTGATAAAAAAATCACACCACATACAGTATCTAAGTCTGTGCATGAGTAGAGAGAATTCAGTATACACGCTAAAAAGATGCATGTCTTTGTCATCCCACTCTGGAGAGCTCTGAGGCACAATTCAGGCCTTGACCCTGCATAAGAGAAGGAAATATCACAGCGTACAGTGTACTCAGGTCTGGTGAATGCTCCCTGCAGAAAAGGAAAAACAAAGAAATAAGACTGTCCGGAGACTTTCAAGAGCCAATGATTGCTGCTGAGGCCAGAGGGAGGACTGCCACATAGAGCACAGTGGGTGCACCTGACCTGCTTGTCAAACTACTAAAGAAAAAAGACAGGAGAGAGTCAAGAACAGGGAATCCTAAAAGCAGAAGGAACCAGGGAACAAAGGAAGACAGAACTGGAGCTTTCCCCTGCCCGCTATTTTTTATATCTGAGGAAAAGGGCAAAGACCTTGAAACTTTTACGAAGTACGGTAAACGTGCTTTTGGTGAACTCAGGTATGCTGAAACTTTGCTTAGGCTGAACTGGAATTTAAAGTCCTAAATTACATCAGTACAATTCAAGGAACTTTCATTCTCCTCACAGTAAAGTTTCCTTGACCTATAACCCAGCCCCACTCTGAGGTGCCGCACTCCAGAAAGATTAACACGTCTTCCTGCTCCTATTGCTCAGCTAGAGCAATATGGGAAGAGGAAAAGAAGTAAAGAATCCTTTCTGGAATCTGCATCAGTTCCAGGTGGTAAAGAGAAGGCCTGCACAGAGGTGAAGATGTTGTTTTGTGGCTGGTAGGGTGAAGAGGATGCTTTGGGGCTCTGGAACAGTGTGCTCCATCTGTTCCCAGAGGGAAATAAAGCGGAGCATTGCACATCCTGGCTTGACCCAGAACAAATATCCATGGCAGTGTAAATCCTGTGATAAGGCCTTTCATTACGTGATCACATTTTCTCCCCCTCACTATCTTTTTTTTGGAGTGGGGAGAGGGAGGAAGGAAAGAGGCTGTTGAGTTTACTATTGGTTGCATTACTGTGATTTCAGTTTTAATATACGGCAAAGGCAGCTAGAGCTCTGGAAAGGTAACTTTTCATAGAATCATAAAAGATTAGGGTTGGAAGAGACCGCAGGAGGTCATCTAGTCTAACCCCCTGCTCAAAGCAGGACCAACCCCAACTAAATCATCCAGCCAGGGCTTTGTCAAGCCAGGCCTTAAAAACCTCTAAGGATGGAGATTCAACCACCTCCCTAGGTAACCCATTCCAGTCAGGGCCGTAGCAACAAAGAACGTGGCCCCCTCCGAACGGTGGTCCCCTCCGAACATATGTCCTGGCGGGGCCTCTTACAATGCAGAAACTGGAATGCGGTATTTATTTTGCCACTTTTAGGGGCCCCCTTCCTTGTGGGGCCCCCTCTGGTCGGAGGGTACGGAGGGCGCTCGCTACGCCTCTGATTCCAGGGCTTCACCACCCTCCTAGTGAAAAGGTTTTTCCTAATATCCAAGCTAGACCTCCCCCACTGCAACTTGAGACCATTGCTTCTTGTTCTGTCATCTGCCACCGCTTTGAACAGCCTAGCTCCATCCTCTTTGGAATCTCCCTTCAGGTAGTTGAAAGCTGCTATCAAATCCCCCCTCACTCTTCTCTTCTCTAAACTAAATAAGCCCAGTTCCCTCAGCCTCTCCTCAGAAGTCATGTGCCCCAGCCCCCTAATCATTTTTGTTGCCCTCCGCTGGACTCTCTCCAATTTGTCCACATCCTTTCTGTAGTGGGGGCCCAAAACTGGACACAGTGCTCCAGATGTGGTCTCACCAGAGCTGAATAGAGGGGAATAATCACTTCCCTGGATCTGCTGGCAATGCTCCTACTAATGCAGCCCAATATGCCATTAGCCTTCTTGGCAACAAGGGCACACTGTTGACACATATCCTTTTAATGTATTAATATACATATGTATTATATAGCTTTACATTTTGAACATAGTATATAAACACATTGCACTCATCTTTTCGCTTAGAAAGTGTGGAAGAATTTCAACGGGGAAGGCAGAATTTGAGTTCCTCAGTTACCTGTCCTACTCGGTTATTTTTATATTGTTTTTGCTGCAGAGAGGATTTATGTGGATGTTATCCCAAGGGTACTTAGAACATATAAACAGGCACTCTCTTTAGCATTTCTGCAAAGCCAAACAAATAAATAACACTGGACGATGTGTTTGGCACATACAGTATTTCACAAAGGTGAGTTCAGAATGTGGAAGCATAGCAATGTTTTCTATGCCAACTACAGTGCGTTACTGTTGTATATAAATAGACTGCAATTGATTATGCCACTAGGCTGCTTGTTTTTTCATGTTAAAAGGCATAGCCGTATGATCTATTCATCACATTTGAGGCCATTGAAGTCAGTTGGAGTTGTAGGTGCCCAGCACCTCTGAAAATCAGGCCTAAGGGGTCTCAAGTTGGCCACTCAAAAATGGAGACCTTCAAAACTAGAGGCTACTTCTGAAAATTTCAGCACCATTGCTCCCTATGAACTTGAATTGAACCCAGACCTTACAAAATAGGGGATGTTAAAACAAAAAGACATCGGAGTGGTAACCATGACAACAATATTTCCAAAACTGATTTGTATATCCAAGATTTATACATACAGGGAGAGAGAGCACATGCTGCAGTGCACTTATCAGCATCAATTTGTGCTTTGTGCATTATCCATGAGTGAGTTATGCAGGTCTTCCCAAACACCCTACTAAATTGTCACAGACGTATTTGTCTTCTCACATTGGGCTCCCACTTCCAAGCAGAGCTCGTAAAGTGTTCTGAATTTCATTTTTTTAATTATTTTTTTTGTCAACATTTTGAAAAAAAAAGGGAAGAAATTTTTTCCAAAATTGTCACCCAAAATTCACCCTATTTCTCAACAAGCCACAGAGCTGGTTGCAACATTTTGAAATTCGACGCAAGAAAGCTGGACAAATTGTTCACAAAAAAAGTTTTGTGAAAAATATTCTTATTTTTCAAACAGCTCTGTTTATGAAAGGAAAGTTTAGTCTCTCTACCCCAAGTATTTGGTCTCTTTCCTTAAACTGCCATAAAGTTGGGGGTGGGGGTGGGAGCGGGGTTTGTGATGTGTGGGCTCTTGTGGACACTGTGGTAAAATGTTTTATATCTCATTCTTGTGTTCTCACCCACCCAGGCCACCATTTTTTATTCTTTTTCTCAAACTACGTTGAGAAACTGAGCCCTTACTGTCAACTTGGACAGAAAAAAATCTCATTTCCCCATCCTCACCCCAATATCTTGCAAATCAGTGTTGTTTTAAATGAGGGTTTTCTAATCTTTAATTAGTATCACAAGTACTTCATTGCATGCACATTCCTCCAGTGAAAGGTTGTATAGAATGAGTCACAGAGTTCTGTATGTCCTGTGGGACTGTGTGAAGAGCTACATGCTACCCTTTGATATACTGAACAAAGGCCAAATTCTTGGCTGTCATTTTTCAGGGCTGAAGTGCTAAAAAAAAAGTAGGTGCAAGGCTGAAGTCTGCATACTGATGACAAGGCTTCTTGGGTGGCAACAGGGGTAAGGTTTTAGATAGCTCTAGAATGTCTGAGGAGTTAGGCTAGTGACTATTTGTTAATGTTACATTGCGTTTAACACCTTCTTTTGCTTTCATTGTAAAGCACGTTTACAGCATTTACTATTTCTGTTGAGCTGTACTTTGTCACTATAAACACAATGCTCATGCTTCCCACAACAATTACATGGAAGAAATGATTCTGATAGAATTTGGAGTAAATTTACTTACATATATTAGTCCAGTCAAGAAGTGTCCCATTCCATTAACTAATCTCAGACCCTCTAGTTAGAATCAGCCCTATTTTATTAAAGTGAACAGATAAATAAATGATATGTGGACACTAATCCTGAGGCTGCCCCAGCTACACTTGACATATGATGCAACCACAGGGGTTGAAGTCATCTTTGTGTTTCCCTGATTCCTAGGGCTGGTGTGGTGACCCAGAGTCACCTAGAACAGCCTCTGTGCTGCTCTCTGTTACACTACCTTGTAATGGTACCCTTGAGATCGTTTACAGAGTATTACACCCACGCCCCTTTTCGTATCCCACACATCCCTTACTCTCAGGGATTCTTCCAGGTTGGGAACTAGAGAAGCTGTATAGCTGGAGCAGCACAAAGGGACCATATCAAGGCTGAGATTTTGACACATACCCACTGTTTATCTGTTATTTCGACAGCAACCATCACTATAGGGTCTCAGTGATAGACAGACTTAAGATTTAGGTTAAAACTGATGTGAACCTGCTGATACAAAAACCCTAAAATCAGTTTTTATCAAAACTCTCAAAATCCCACAACTATACAAAGTTTGCGGGGATGAGAATTGTTTCTGGAGGAGAGCTGTGGGCTCTAAAGATCCTGTTTTGCTCCCTTTCTGGTTCGTTCCCAATCTAACTTGTCAGCTAAGTAGTTATTTCTAATGTGCCATTAATGTGGGTTCTGAGCAGCACACTGCATACATCTATAGCATCTTTCACCTGAAAAGCTCCATGAACTGTACGAACATTAATCCATTTAGTCTTGGAATATGTCGCATTCCATTTTACAGATAAGGAAACTGAAGCAATGTGAGTAAATTACTTCTCCAGAGTGACACAAAACATCTATGGAAGAGCTGGAAATAAAATGTATGCCCCCTCCTGACTCTTTGTCTGAAACAAAAGCCCATATTTCCTCCCATCCTCAGGAGCATGATATCTCTGAGAGGAAGGGTTTTATTTTATTTATTTATTTTTTTAAATTTATGGTTCAAGCTGGATAAGTTCTTAAATTAGCGACCTCTGGGGAGCACTTAGATGGTGCAGGGAGCTAGCTGTGTTGGTGCTTTAGGAGGAGTGATGGAGACTCTTCGTTTTATCTGGGTTGTCCCAAATTACCAGCCACTTGGCTTGGAGAGAAGACCGTCCTACAGACCTCGGGGAGGCAGGAATCTATACCAGGATACTAAAACAGTATCTCAGTATCTTTATCCAGCACTTGCGGAGCTAAGAAAAACATTGTTAAAAGGCACAATTACGGGGACTAATGAATGTAGTTAATTAGCCATAGAAATTATACCATGAGACCTCAACGCAATAAATCCTGGATACTTTAATCAACAAAAGAGTCCTTTCTTAAACAATTGAAGAACTTCCAAATTACTCTTCCATCCTCCAAATGTAGCCCCAGCTTGGGGCCCCTCCTTTCTTTTAGTCACAAACCCAACTTGCTAGCTGGGCTCAGGCTCTGTTGTGTCTCTGCAGTAGAAGCACATGCCCCTGTCATGAACTCTCCACTTGAGTGGCATTCACATCCTCCAGCGGGAAGAGAGCTGGCAGCAGGATGTCAGGAGTGGAATGTCTTACCAGCTCTCTAATCAGTCAGAGTTCTGGGGGCAAAGAGGGCAGCTACAGTTCTCGGTCTGTCCCCTCATCAGTTGGGGCTCAGAGGGCAGATCTGGCCTCTTCTCAGCTTTGTTGCTGCTAAGTGGAGCGGGGTTTCACTCCCCTCCCTCCTGGAGCACAGCTGTCCCCAGAAAGTCTTGTTATCATTATTTGACATTGATGTGGTGGTAGTGCCTGAATATCTATTAAGACATATGAACCTTAATTCAGTCTCTAATAAATACTGGGGCTGCAGAACCCTAGTAAGGGCCACTCCTCCCACAAGCCATGAGGGTTTTTAGGGGACAGGAAGCTGCCTGACTTCAGTACCTACTCCTACATGGACAAGAAAGCCTGGAAAAATGTTCCCTTTCTGGTTCGTTCCCAAACTATGCATAGGTGGACAGATGCCAATTAAACCTTAGTACAGTAGTTGGCTAGGGAACTAGGCTGCCCTAGCAACCACACATGAGCAGGGATGCTGCGTAATCTGTAGCAAATAGTTGTATGCTCAGACTGATGGGGCGTCTCTCCCCTATGCTTTCCACAGGAGCTGCTGCTGCAGGGGTGAAATGTTTCCACAGTCTAGCTGACCCAGTGAGGGAGGAGGATTCTTGCCCAATTAAATATTCTTTAATATCTTTGTTGGAGCAGTGGCCCTTTCTGGTGTCTGCCTGAAGCTACAAGATGGGCAACCTGCCCCATAGAGAACTGAAGCTCTGACCAAAGGAGTATAGCTGTCCCTTCAGAAAATAACAAAAGTCAGGTTTAGGGAGGAGTGAGGGAATAGGGGGCTAGTGACTAAGGGCTAAAAATCATACTGGGGAAGCAGTTCCAGTTGTACAGAAACCTTCTTGATCCATGGTTTGGCGTTGTAGCCACCACAATGCATGTGTTTTTCTATTTTAATAAGCATGTGTTGGTATATGTGTAGGTTAGGTCACATGTTGTATGCCTTATGTCCCAAGGTGAATTCTTTTCAGATGGCCGCTACAGGTCACACAATGCCCGCAGGGCCAAAGGCTCTCAGAGATGTGTTGTTCATTAACTTGGTCATAAATGCGACAAACATGAATTTCCAGGAAAGCCAGCAGGGAAGGGCCCACTCCCAGCCCTTGAAAACAAATGCTGCAGGATTCAGTTTGTATAACCTCCTTATGAACTGAACTATGTAAGATTTGTTCACTAGGTCTGATCACTAATGATCCCTAACCATAGCTACCAATCCATGACTCTCTTTGTAAAGTATGGGAGTTAACACTTGGGGGGGGGGAAGGAAGGGGGGATCCTCGTGAAATCAAATTCATCATACTGTATATGCATTCCACCAGGGAATTCTTCATTCCTGTCCCAAATTACTGTGGGATGTTAATGTGTGCTGTTAAACAGCTGATTTGTTTCACAATAGAAGTGGCTGCATTTCAGTGGTGAATGAAGTGCTCCTTAGAGTGAACCCTGCATACTTCACAAGAATGGTGTGAAGCTTATCTCGTTAATATTTGTAAAATGCTTTGAGATCCTCAGAGGAATCACAGTAAAACAGTTATTTATTACTATTATAATAATTATCAATAATCTGCTTTCTACTCTATATAAATATTATATAATACCATTATTTTTGTTTGTTTTGATAGTGCAGTTCAATGCATTTCTTATGTGAGCGTGATTGTTGTTTGCTTCTTTTTCCAAATTATTATGATGTATTTTTTCCCATGTGTTCTCAGTTCTCCAGCAAATTCATAAAAAGAAATGATCTGAGATTTTAATGGTTTGAGGGTTTTTTTATGGTGCATATTTTTCATGCAGTCTTCGATGGATCATGGTATTCATGGTGAGCATACTTCTTTGGATTCAACCCTTGAAGCTAGGGGCAAAGATCAGTGCAATGTAGAATTCAACTGTTGTTTTTTTAAGGAGAAAAAAAGGACTGCTGAATTTAAGTGTGTTTGAGTATATCTGGTTGACTGAACTATTTCCTCAAGGAAGTATTCATTCAGTCAATGTCCTGAAGGGTTAAGAAAACAGAAACCCATAGTTTTACTGAGTTGTTATGTATGTTGCCAAGGGAACCGTAGTAGGAATGTTTAAAGGTGTTGTTTCTCCCCAAACCCACAGGAGTGTAGCTTGAGTGTCCAGTGTGTTCTAATCCTTGCAATTAGCTGCTATGTGGTGGGATTTATGGGGCTGGATCAGACTAAATGCCTGCCAGTGGTGCTAGGTAAAATTCCTACCATGCTGGATGGATTTAGCTTAGCATCATACTCATTGCATATGTGTATCAGAAACACAAGAAAAAGGGATCTTATTAAAAATCCTCCCTTTCTCCCTTTCCCTGGGCCCCGAGAATTGCTTTTGGTAAATGTAGAGTAGAAATTAATGAACTACATGGAAGCTACATCAAAATTTAGCTTCAAGCAACATTAATGTTGAGGAGGTGCTTAGCATCTGTGTCACCTAGCCTACGACAACAGATCAAATTCTACTCAGCATAGCTAGTGTAAACCCGAAGGAAACTCCATTGAAGTCAATTCGTCCAATACAAGAGGAGATTTTCGTCTTATATGCATCTTGTTTTCATTTTAATGGTCAGGCTCTCCATGTTGCTGGTGGACTGGCAGATTTTCTTCTCAGCAACTATAACTAAAAGGCCACTTCTAACTCTGACCACAGACCACATGTGGAGTTTTAGTGTCACCTGAATCTTCCAGGAGCTTGGGAGCAACAATAACAAACTCTATTTCCTCCAGATTGTCTCATGGTAACATCCACTCTTGACTGAAGGTCAGAAAATATAGGGGAAAAGTGAAAACTGCCAAAAGCCAAGCAGAGTTGGACCTTGTAAAGGAAATTAAAATCAATAGTAAAAGGCTCTATAGCTATATAAATAAAAAGAAAACAAGGAAAGAAGTGGGACTGCTGAACACTGAGGAGGGGGTGGAGACTAAAGATAATCTAGGCATGGCCTAGCACCTAATTGAATACTTTGCCTCAGTTTTTAATAAGTTTAATGAGGAGCTTAGGGGTAATGGAAATGAGGATATGGAAGTAAAAATTACCACATCAGAGGGGAAGCCAAACTAAAACATCTTAATGGGACTAAATCAAGGTAGCCTGGGTAATCTCCACCCAAGAATATTAAAGGACCTAGCACATGAAATTGCAAGCCCCATTGCAAGGATTTTTAATGAATCTGTAAACCCTATGACTAAGAATTACTAATATAGTACCTATTTTTAAGAAAGGGAAGAAAGTTGATCCTGAAAACTACAGCATTGTTAGCTTGACCTCAGTTGTATGCAAGGTCTTAGAAAAATTTTTGGAAGAGAAAGTAGTTAAGGATATAGAGGTAAATGATAATTGGGATAAAATACAACATGGTTTTACAAAAGATAGATCATGCCAGACCACTCTGATATCTTTCTTTGAGAAGATAACTGATTTTTTAGATAAAGGAAATGGAGTAGATCTAATCTATCTGGATTTCAGTAAGTTTTTGATACTGTTCCACATGGGAAATTATTAGTTAAATTGGAGAAGATGGGGATTAATATGAGACTTGAAAGGTGGTTCAGGAACTAGTTAAAGGGGAGACTACAACTGATCATACTGAAAGGTGAACTGTCAGGCTGGAGGGACGTTACTATTGACGTTCCTCAAGGACTGGTCTTGGAACCAATCTTATTTAATGTTTTTATTAATGAACTTCGCACAAAATGCGGGAGTGTGCTAATTAAATTTGTGGATGAGACCAAGTTGGGAGGTATTGCCAATCCCCAGGAGGACCGGAATATCATACAAGAAGATCTGGATGACCTTGTAAACTGGAGTAATAGAAATGGGATGAAATTTAATAATGCAAAGCGTAAGGCCATGAACTTAGGGACTAACAACAAGAATTGTAACAGTGGGAAGCGATAGAGAAGGAGAACGACCTGGCTGTATTGGTTGATCACAGGATGACTATGAGCCGCCAATATGATCTGGCCATGAAAAAGGCTAATGTGATCCTAGGCTCACATCAGGCGAGTATTTCCAGTAGAGACAGGGAAATGTTGGTACTGTTTTACAAGGCACTGGTGAGATCTCATCTGGAATACCATGTGCAGTTTTGGTCTCCCATATTTAAGAAAGATGAACTCAAACTAGAACAGATGCAGAGAAGGGCTACTAGAATGATCAGAGGAATGGAAAACCTGTCTTATGAGAGCAGAATCAAACAGATTGGCTTGTTTAGCCTAACCAAGCAAAGGCTCTCTATAAATATATCAGAGGAATAAATACCAGGGAGGGAGAGGAGTTATTTAAGTTAAGTGCCAATGTTGACACAAGAACAAATGGATATAAACTGACCATCAACAAATTTAGGTTTGAAATTAGACAAAAGTTTCTGACCATCAGAGGAGTGAAGTTCTGGAACAGCCTTCCAATGGGAGTAATGGAAGCAAAAACCCTAACTGGCTTCAACACTGAACCTGATAACTTTATGGAGGGGATGATATGATGAAATTGCTACAATGGCATGTAGCCAGTATATGACAGCTAGCAGAAAATATCTCCAATGGCCGTTGATGTGACACTAGAGGGGGACAGCTCTGAGTTATTACAGAGAATTCTGTTCCAGGTGTCTGTTGGGTCTTGCTGAAATGGTCAGAGTCCAACTGACCACCATATTTTGGGTCGGGAAGGAATTTCTCCCGGGTCAGATTGGCATTGACCCTGGGGGTTTTTTGCCTTCCTCTGAAGCATGGGGCCTGTGTCATTTGCAGGTTTAAACTAGTGTAAATGCATTTGTAGTCTGCACCTTGAAGTTTTTAAATATGATCTGAGGACTTCGGTAACTCAGCCAGAGGTTAGGGGTCTATTACAGGTGTGGGTGGGTGAGGCTCTGTGGCCTGAAATATGCAGGAAGTCAGACTAGATGATCATGGTGGTCCCTGCTAGCCTTAAAGTCTATGAGACTGTCAATGTAAGACTGCTGCTACGCTTCTCCATAAGTGGCATGGAACCGCTTGATATTTGAGCTAGGGTTCTCCGCAGTTAACTCTACCACCACGTCAACCTGTCTGTGTTTTGGATGGATTACGTCTCTTTTTCCCTCAGATGGAAGGATCCATAGTATTTTAAAGTATGGAGTCCTTACAGGCAGCCACAATACAGTGCTCTTGAACACAGATATATCTGAGGTGGTGGAATTCTGTCAATACTATCCCGTGTTGTTGTTTGCGTTGTTGTACCACTTAACCATACAGATTAGTTTTTTCTTCAATAGGCAATCAATGGAAAGATCTTTTTCTTGGCATTGTCAAAGGGAGTCCATTTGCAGGACAGAGGGCAAGATCCTGGCCCACTGAAGTCAATGGGAGTTTTGCCATTGACTTCAATGAGGTCGGAATTTCATGGAAAATGGACAATGGAGAATGCTGTCTTTGTGGACTCATGTGGGTAAACACCCTGGGTATCAGTCCATGATGAGGGCATAGAATTCCACATGTCACTACATCCTGCTTAATCTGTTGGCAGGGAAGTGTTTTCAAGGAACATAGCATGCATTTATCACCAGCTGAACCGGGCACAGATTTTCCAGGCTGTGCTCAGACCATGGTTCACTGTATCATTACTGGCGAGGAAGTCCTTCACCACTAGGATGGGAGAATGCAAAAAGCAGGATATATGTGGGAAGTGGCCACCACACTTCCCTAGATTATATTTTGCTTCTTGCCTGAGATTACAAACCACGGGGAGAGAAAAATGGTTAATAATGATAATATTTAACATTTGTACAATGCTGTACTTTTTTGAAGCATTGTGCACACATTAACGCTTACCCTAGTTAACTCCAGGAATGTTTTGAAGATGAATTAGTTGTCTTCACACTTTTTAGAGGCTAGGAAACTATGACAGAATGGTGAAGTGTTTTATTGAAGGTCATGCAGTGAGTTAGTTGCAGAGACAAGGCTAAAGCTCAGACATTCTGACTCCTAATCCTATGCTCATTTCTCCAGACCACACTACCTACATTAACCACCTGTCCACCTGTCAATCTTAGGTCCAAATATGCAGGTGTGCATTTTTGTGAAAAAAAAGGCAAGAAATTAATTAAAATGTCCTAAAATTCTCTAGCCCCCTCTCTCTCTCCAACACCCTAAAATTCCCTTGGCTTGCTCACCTTCTTTTCTTCACTTCCATCTCCCTCCTTCTCTTCCCTTCTCTCAAGTGCTCCCTTCCATAGTCCAAACTCACCAAAACCCCAATAGTTTCTTCAGGGACTCCTGTTCATAAAACTTAGGAAACAGAAACAGTTCCATATGATTTAGGTGACCAATCACATGGCATGAAGAATGAGTTATAAAAAAACATACACCAACACTGAGCAGTTCATAAACAATCCATAGGTTGAAAATGGTTCATAGAACATTTTTGTAGATCAGTTACAAATAGTGAGCAAATCAGTAAAATTCACAATCTATTGGTGGGCATATTTGCAAACACAGAAAGGCACCAAATTGGCTGAATACATTTTTACCTGTGGATTGTTCACCTAGCTTTGTTTCAAAGGCAATGGCATATAAACATCAGGGAGCAGAATTTGGTCCATAAAGTCTCTTTCTGCGCCATTTGTCTCCATAAGTCTCTCAAAGAGATCTCTGACAAAGGTGATCATTAAAAAAAAAAAACCAAAAAAAAAAACAACAACAACCCCAAACCAACTGTTCTGTTCCATTCTGGATTAATGATTTCTAAGTGTTTTAGTAGATCAGTTACCCCACCTCTGTTTTTGTCAAATATCCACAAGCAATAAGAGAGGAGCAACCCACAATACTTGCAAAAATAAGTTTGTGCTATGGTTTTCAAATGCAGAAACAAGCACTAGGATAAAAACAAACCATTTGGTATGACTTGCAGTCTCTATTAAGTGAGGCCTAGTTCTGGAGGAGCAGAGTTGCTGTAGGTCGGGATTGAGGTGTCCTGGCAAGCACTGAACACATTTTACCCACGCTATACCTGGCTCAAGTGAATGCTTCATCCCTCAGATTAATTTTTTAAAAATTGTCTGCTAGAATTTCCCTTCTCAACTGAATCAGCAAACATCAAAACTAAAGTGGTTACATGCACTATAACTGGTACTTATAATCAGGGGTGGCTCTAGGTTTTTTGCCACCCCAAGCATGGCAGGCAAGCTGCCTTCGGCGGCACGCCTGCAGGAGGTCCCTGGTCCTGCAGATTCGGCGGCATGCCTGTGGCTTCGGCGTACCCGCCGCCGAATTGCTGCCGAATCCACGGGACCGGTGGCCCTCCAGCAGGCATGCCGTCGAAGGCTGCCTGACTGCCACCCTCGCAAGGACTGGCAGGGCGCCCCCTGCCGCTTGCTGCCTCAGGCACACGCTTGCTGTGCTGGTGCCTGGAGCCGCCGCTGCTTATAATATGAACATTAAGGGCCAGTCCCTACAAGATGCTGAGTAACTGGGACTCAGATCCTCAAATGTATTTAGACACCTATCTCCAACCGATATCACTCCCTGTTGAAGCCAGCCTCTTTTAAGGTGAGGCCCTATGAAAATATTTGGAATTAGAACTGTAGTGCCCTGTGCACGGGCATCCTCACCTACTGTAGTTGCAGTTAGACATGCATTAGATATGTGTGGTGGGAAGCGAGGACTTGGGGAATGGCTCTTTATTTCACTGACTACACATTTGGGGCTCGATTATGCCTTTCAGTCACAGCCACCCAACCCTGGTGGTGGGACAATTTCTGCTGGAGTTCAGGGTGAGCATGGCCACTCTAGCACCTACCTCTCTTCAAGGGTGCAGCATGTGTTCCCCCTGCATCAGGAAATGCAGAGAGGACTGTGAGGCTTGCACCATTTGGGAAGGCTAGTAGTCCCTATAGGTGCTAGACCTGCATGGTCCTTGCCTTCTCTGAACCATAGATGGGGAGTTTCTTGTTGCATTCCCTTCCATACTTTGTCAAAGTGAGCAAAACCTGGCCCTTTCATTTTATTGCATGCAGGGAATGCTTTTGTTGTGGGCAGTGCACCGATTTATCATTCAGAAGGTTTGTGTTGTCTCTAGAGCCATTTGGGAGATTTTTATTTCCTGCTAGAATGTTCAGGGAGAAACTGCTCTTATTTGTCAATTATGCACCCCTTTGAGTGCCCCTGGATTACACCATAGAAGGAAAAGAAAACTTTGATGTTACTGCCTTATCCATAACTGCTACAATATATAGTTTGTCCTGACTAAATATTGCCAGAAAGGGACTAAAATAAGTATGAGGAGTTCTTGAACATCTGTCTGGTATAAACTGAAGAGAATACATGAGATTAGCAATAGGCCTGAATCCAAGCACCCCTGAAGTTTGGGCAAATTTGGTTTTGGTTCTGAAATTGACCAGGGTGTAATCTCTGCTTTAGATCTAATAACAATTATTCCCCTTTGTTCTCTTTCATACTTGAAAACGATGTACTTTGGAGCCTTTTAGAATTATCTTGAGTGATGGTTGGAAAACTTCAAATATTTTAGCCAAGAGCCCCAAAGGCCAGATGCTAATTTGACCTTTAGCCAAACAATTTACAATACAATAGGTCTTCAAAATGGAGTTGAATATCTTGTAAGAATGATCTTTCTTGTACCGTGTTATTGCGGCTTTTTCCACTTTAAGACTCAGAAGTGCAGAGAGATGTTAACCTGGGAAAAAGTAATACAACAACATTCTTTTCAAACCTCAGAACAGGTTGGGTTTGCATTTCTGCTTCAGGGGTATTCTTATTTTATCTAAGTCACCCATCCTTAATCAAATGATCTGACTATTGTAGATGTCAAAGGTGACGCTGAACAAAATCTCTAGGTGTAGTGTTCTCCCCGGGACTGCTGGGATTTTCAAAACCAGACCTTGGATCAGTTATTGCCAGTGATCCCCATTTTTATAAAGGGCTGGATCAAAACCCCACATCCAAATTGTGGGTCATTTGAAATTTGAATGCAAATCTAAATTTTGTGGCGTGAGTTGCCTTTGTCTATATGTCAGAATTTATTCCAGCCAGGCCCAGCTTGTTTTAAGTAACTAATCTTTGAGAGCCGACGCATCTCGGAATATGTTTATGTTTCCTCACAAAGCATGGTGCCCTCTTTAAAGTTGTCAAAACCCTTTAATACTAACGTGCCTCAGGTGGGCAAAGCCCCTTGATGTAATGTGAAATGCTGGATGGTTGAGCATATGCAGGTTAACATTTTGAATGTGCACAAAACCGTCGGCAACCAGTAGGATACATGATTTTAACAGCATTAAAAAAGGCTGCCCATTAAATGCAAGCATACATTAGCATTATGTGCTAGCAGTGAGGATGTTTCTAAAGCAGGTTTGTCAAACAGAAATGACAGTTCACAGTTTGTTAGTAATATTATTGCAAACTGAATTATGCTGCATCTACCACCCCTACAGTTAATAACTCTCTTCCTGTTAGTTCCAATTAACTAGTTATTGGAAATCTACCAGGATCAGTATCACAACAGTGAATCAAACCTTTCAGCAAATTCAGTTGCTGGCATACATTTTTCCTTTCTGCTAGGCTGTAGCTTTATACAACAACAACAACAACAACAAAAACATGGCCTTTGATTAGCCCCTGCATTTTTACACTAGGATTTGTTTAGCTGACATAAAATGGTAACTCAGGCTTTCAGAGTCAACTCTATAGGGGGCCTCTAAAGGGGGAAGCTCAGACCCCTCAACATGCATTCCTTGTGCCCCCTGAATTAGTTTCAAACAATGCCATTTTAACTCTCTTTAGAAGAAACCCCCACCAACCTTTATACAGGCCACCCTGTGCCATGAAACCTAGTCCCTTCCCTGAAGGCATTCAGGATCCTTTGAAATGGAAAATTTATGCTGTACTGAAATCACTGTTACTATAATAAACAACTAGTGCCATCATTCTGCTGGTATTCGGAGTGCACTTAAACCTGAACCTCATGTAAGTGCACCATTTGAGGGGCAGTTGTGAGGGGAAATGGTCTGTTCAAATGTTCTTCTGCAAACGGTTATGTTATGCTCCTTTTTTCTCTCACTGTATTGAAAATCCCCCTCCCCACATTCAATTGGGGCCACAGGGCCTTGTGGGTGATTATATAACTTATAGGTCAGTTTGTTGTTTAGGCACAAGTACTACAAGAATGTGGTATGTTGGCTGAAGCTGTTTGTTTGCTTAAGTTCTCAGAGTTCAATGAGGTCATTTTCTCATCTTCCCTGTGTTTTCTTGTATTTTCCACAGACCTGCCAGCCTCAAACAACACCCTCTTTCTTCGCATTAGAAATGGAAACACGTCCTCTGCAGGAATTTTCCACTTAATAGCTCCTGCTTTCCTACCGGGGGCCTCAGCGCACCACCACTGCAATGCTGTATTTCTTTCCACTGCAGTTTGACATTTTGCAGCCAGCACAACGAGCTGTATTCACTCAATCCTGATTTTTTTTTAAACATATTATATATACATGCATAATGCACCCAATGCAACAATTCTGGGGGCAAATGCCAAAGGTATTTAAACAGGATTTTGTGCCATTAATGGTATGGCGTTGTCAAATAATAATGATCTTTGATAGTGCTTTCTTCTACCCCCAAGGCTTTTTATATATACTCTCGCTCTGCCTTACACTCCCTTTCCTGGTAAACATTAAGAGCAAATCTCATATTCTATAAGTTGATTGTAATTGTTTGTCTTTGTGAATTATTTCCTTTGCATAATATTTGCAAGCTGTCCATCAGTTCCTCACGCTATGATAAGGAAGAACACAGATTATTTATAACCGCAGCAGTACACAAGAAGCCAGCTTTAAAATGTGCTGAATGACCTCTCTGAAAACAGCAATATTTGCAAACTGTTTACTGCTGCAATGTTTTGATGCGCTCCTAAATGCAGCAACCTAAAGATTTGATCAAAACCGGATCTCAGAGATTCAGTTTGATTTTTTTTTTTGGTAGGTGGGGCTGTTGTAAAATAATAAAAAACTCATTTCCAGGCATCATGCTGCTGCGTCTGATAAGGAATGTTTTAGTAAAACGTAGAGCGATGCATTGAAGCAAATGTTGTTTATTGATAGAGCGGAGGTTTCCCCTGTCTGCATAGAGTGGTAGAGTCTCAGACAGCAAGGTCCCAGTAGGTCAGACTGGCACATTGAATTGTGTATAAAATAGAACTGGGATTCTGGAGACGGGGCGGAAAGAGGAAGAGGGATGGTGGTGGGCAGGTTGTTCAGGCGGGGAGGGTGGGCTGCCTGCTGGGGGAAATAAAAAGAAAAAGGATTGATGATTTGCAGGACACCTAGGTATTTCTTTCAGGGGGTATTACTTCCACTTTTAACCAGGAACAAGAGCTGGGAGAAAAAAAGCGGCAGGGGCTGACAGCTTTGTGTTGATCAAAGGGACATAGCATTGAATGCCTTGCCTTGCTAGCTATTTATTAGAAAGAGAGGCGAGCTCCTTTGCTATTCTAGTAGGGAGAGAAGGGATTAAAGATCAAAAAAAGAAGGGGACTCGCCTGACTCCTTTGTTCAGAAAATATTTTTTTAAGAAGCTGTCCACTATAAGACAAAACCCCCCTTTCTTTCCCCAGTGGTGCCGCCTCTCTTTTTTCAGTGGTTGAAATTTCTGATGATGAATAATTCCATCAGCATCTTTTCTTATGTAGAGAAGTCCCCCTTTGGGAAACTTAGTTAACTGTCTTTTAGCCTGATTAACCTAGGAAATAAAGTTTAAATGCACTGCTGGGATTCTATTAGATTCATCGGTTCACAGGGAAAGGTGTTAAAATGCCCTTCACTGGTGCAAGTGACCGCCTGTTGTAAAAATGATTATCCCCAGCAGTAGAGGGAAGGAGTGGCCACGTCTACATATGGGAAATTCTGTGTTTTATTAGCATTAATACATGTATAGATCACAAACAAGCCCATCATGATGGTAGCAATTGGTGCATTGTATTAAATGTACTCCCTTAAATCAGTGAAATGTGATCTTCTTAAGTCCTAGAACTACAATAAAATTATTAAGCGGATGAAATTGGAAAAGCCTGTTTGTGTGATATCTTCATTCTGGGTTGCCCATAGTGTAAAAAGTAAGATCATATCATTGCAAAGACTCTGGAGAATATGGACTAAATTTAGTCTTGGTGTAGCTTCACTAAATCAGTGGAATTACCCCAGGGATGAATTTGGCCTTAATTGTCTAAATGCTCAGTTATATTTGTGGATTCTCAAACTCTCCATATGGTATATTAGGAGGGAAAAGATTAAATAGAAAATCCTCTCCATGATTACCATGCTTCCATTACCTTTTAATTTTTTCTTGGTTCAAGATGTTGCTCTTTAGTTCAGGTGGGAGTGGAGGCTACATGTAGGCACAAGCAAGGTTAAGATGAAAGCTGGTAAACATAAATGCTTTTGGACAGAGCTGTGAGAAATTCAGAAGTTTGGCTTTGTAGCATTTGATGCTGACATTCGCCATGGTTTTGTTCTGTCTACATTTGCAGCTCCTGAATTTTGCTTTAAGTTCAAATGAACCCCAAATATCAAAGCGAAACTCAGTGAAAATTGTTGAGTTTAAAATTAAAACCTCATTAACCTCCATCACTAGAGCTAGGCTTCAGAACTGTGCAGAGTGGGTACATTTTCAAAAGCATCTAAGTTACTTTAGGACCCCAAGCCCTAGACTTTTAGGAGTCTTAGGAGCTTAACTGACTTAAATGCTTTCTGAAAATGGGACTCAGACTCCTAAGTCGCTTAAGTACCTTTGAAAACGTTACCCAGTTAATAGTGTGGTCACCATTCAAATACTCAACATTTATCAACAATTACCAAACAGAGATTTCTGAGAAAATAACTGCAGTGCTGCATCTCACATACTGTGGTTTGGTAACTCTTGGTAAATGACCTTTTAATGATGCCCACATAGCGGATAGCAATAAAACCACAAATTTAATCTATAATAAAAATGGTTGTACTGACACAAGTCTGGGTCTTGGATAGCCTTGGCCGACTTCATTCTTACTTGTCTCTGTATGGCTATTTGGTGGCTCCTGTTATTAGACCATCCAACAGCTCAACTCATCATTTCAAGGGAGCTGGGATCAGCAGTCAGATTTGGGGTGCTTGGCTGAATCACAGAAAGGCCTCAATTCTGCAAACAGATGTGCAGGTGTAGACACATAGGCATTTACACTGCTGTGGAATCCCATTCAAGCCAAGCTTCTCTTTCTGCAAAGTAAGGATATTAACATGTCACATAAAAGGGGTTTTGAGAATTAATTATTAGTTCATAAAATCAAAAAAAGTTAAAGGATAAAAACCTATTAAACCAGCTAGTTCATTCCCCCAACAATACAGGATTGGTCCTATTGTAATGTGATTTTGTAAAGTGCTTTGAAGATGGAGGGCTCTGTATGTGCTAAGTATTATGAATATTGTAATATTCTTGTTTATGGATTCGTGGGAGAATTGACATTGCCAAAAGCCTAAGGCAAGGCTTAACAGGGGGCATAGTAAGTAACCAGGTGACAAAAGAGACAGAAAATAAAGATGCATAGGTAAGTCCAAGGCAGACAACTGGAAAAGAAGAAAGGAGAAACCCAACCTATAAATGTATAGACAGGCCTCTATAAATGACACCTTCATGACAAATGATCAAGAATGTTTCAAATGCACTGCATTTCTCCACCCATTTCTGAGTAGATCTTAAGTACCCTCCACTGCTTTGAAGTCAGATTTCATGCCAAAATGTCTGTTACTAGTGCAAGTGCTACCACTAACTGAAGCTACAGAGTGTTGCAGATCTGAAATAAGACAGCCAGGGCATCCCTGCTGAAAAGCTACCCAGCGGGACAAACCCTTTGTTCTCTTTTAAAATGAACTAATTCAAGGAAAGTGCTGTCTAGATCATTACTGCTTAATGTATGCAGCATTCCTCCCCTGCCCCCACTCCTTTTCACTATAATTTTCCTGGTTAGATATCAAAGGACTTGGATATTCTTGTAAACTGCATAATTGGTTTTAATATGTAGACTTGTCATTTCTAGGTGTATGCATCTCTGCATTAGCAGAAGTTTTGCATTGACCATATAGAGATCACCTGTGGATAGGCTGATTAATTACCATAGACAGAGCCCTATTTCATTCCATTTTTACCAGCATAATTTAGATCTGGGTAATCACTGCAATAGTATTAAATAATTTAACCTCCCTTTCAAGGTTATTTTAGCAATTATAATCTTGGTGAACGTCAGTGAATGCTTCTACTATTTCCTAGTCTGCTGCCTAGTTTTCCTGATCTCTGCATCCCATGGCTTGTCCTTCTGTGTTGTGCCAGTTGCATTAGTTTAAAAAGCTAGAAATAATATAACTAGCATTAGTTGGACATTCTTCAAAGTCTATAAAATGTGGAAAGGTTCCTTGGCAATTTCAGGAGATGTCCATAAAATTACAATAGAGATTGAGAAAATAGCTGAGTCACTGATCACCTTGGCCGTGAAACAACAGAAAAGAAGAATGGCCCAAATATTTATTAAGGCTGGGATTTTCTAAGAAACTTAGGCGCTGAATTCCCATTGAGAGTCAATGGGATTTGAGCATCTGACTTCCTTACGCTCCTTTCAGAATCCAACCTAAAATGGTTGTTAGGGAATAACATATCATGCACTTTCCAAAATTATTAACTCCAGATGAGATTTTTAAAGCAGTGTGGAGCAGTTAGCCACACATATTCAATAAATGTTAATGGAAGATGTGTGGCTGACCCCCTGCACAGCTTTGAAAATTCCCACATCTGAGCATGTACTCTATTGTAATGAATGGTAAAACTGATAGCACCACCTACTAGTGGAAATGCAAAGCTGTAAATAGTTTTTGTTAATTTGCATCATGATGACAAAAGGCATGCTAGCTCATTGCCCCTTTGAGGTTTTAGAGTGTTAACAGAGTAGATCTATCCTTTGGTACATACATCTGAAGGGAATTGAGATTTGGGACTTCACAATTTGCTTGTTACAGTTTGGTTTTTTTTTCTCTCTCTCTCTTTCTTTCTTTTATTTATATTAAAACAAAACAAAACAACTTAAAGGAAAATTTCAGGCATAAAACAGCAACTTGGTAATTCTAGAACAGTATTTTGCTATTTTGTTTGTCTTTATACAACTATTATGTACCAATGAAAATTCAAAGTCCCAACACTTTTAGCATGTATACTAGAAGATACATACTGAGGCCCCAACCCTTTAATCTTTACTCATGTTGGAAACTGATTTCTGTTAGTTTTCTTGACTAAAGATTGTAATTTAATCCAGCTTTATGAGGTGTGGTAAAGTCCTTCCTGACCTTTCAGTTAAACCCTCTGTGTGGGATCAATAGTCACAATAGTCACCTCATTTTTAATTTAGGAAAAATCTGGTGTCCCACCCAGTAATTGTTCATTTTCTGAAATCCTTGGATTAGATCAGACTCCACCCATGGAGACAGAAAATTCCAATAATTGATTAGCTTTGACATCTGGGACCTTTTGTTGAGCGTTTCTTTAATGCAAGAAAAATGTATGTGTGTTTATGTGATGATCCAATGACTGCACACTGATTCTCCCTTCACTTAATGTAGTAACTCAAATTAAGTTACATGAAGTTACACCAGTATAAGTGAGAGGAGAATCAGGCCCAGGGGATAAAAATACTGGTCAAAAGATCATCCTTTTTCCTACAGAGCCAGGAGCTTGGAGTGCTATTGTGGCAGCATGCCCAAATCCCCAGTGCAGAGAGACAGCACATCGCATTGCTTTCAAACAAGTCCCTCTAGCGGATGTGCAGAACAGAGCTGATGGTTTCTAGGGGGTGCTCCAACTACCTATCATGGGCTAAAGAATGATTTATCAAAATGCGAGACCTGTGTCACTAGTGGGAAAATTGTTACGGGGAATATGAGGGTCGTGAAGGCCCTCCCAAGACTGAGAAAATAAAGAGTGAGAAATATTTTCTGCTGGGAACTGAGGTGGCTTCTGCTGTTACCGATCTGAAAAGCACAATGAATAGATGCAGAGGCATTTTAGCTTCAGACGCACTTCTTCATCAAATAATGCCAACAGGAACTCCTTAACAATCCTCTGGTGAGGTCAGTCTCAATTTAGCTACGCAGACAAGTTTTAGAGCAACAATTTTGTCATTTCTATTTATGGGAAAGCTGTAGTATGTATACCAACCACAGTACTGTCTGCATCAAATGACACACATTATTTTCTTATTGAATCACTCGCTATATTACTTCATACACCAGTCCCCTTGGAGTTTTTTTTAATTGTGGAACTCTGTGCAGAGTATGTAAAGAACTCTTTGCAAGAACTGCTGATGGCTACCTTTTGGGTGTGAAGAACTACATAGATGAGCTTAGTATTTCTTGGTGCATGACACGTATATTGCATGAAAGAGAAATGATTAATTAACCTGCCTGTTTATTGCATCATTCAGAGTAAGCAATGGCAGAGTAGCCAGATCAGAATTTGATTTTATATAGAATTTTTCAAACGTAAGTTATCCCAGCGGACTTTATAAAATAATGAGTCCTGTTAATACTGTCAGTGTGTTTACTGTGTAAGCAGAAAAGAGCAGCCAAGTTCTGCTTAGCAATAACTCACATTAAAGCACTGGACAATGAGAACTTGTTTCAGTGGAAGAGGGAAAATGTTGTTCAGGACGTCAGGGGAAGCCTCAATATTTTTTAAAAAAAGCCACAGGATCTTTCATTTTCATCTGGTCAGTCACCAAGAGTGGCTAAAGCAACCTCGGTTTAACTCCTCACCTGAAGGATAACCCCTTAATATCGCCTGCTCTCGCCCTCCCCCACACACGTACAAAATTGCACGATAGGATTTGCCCTAAGTATGAACAAAAATCAGGAGTGTGGATTTAGGGCCAGATTTTTATAAGTACTGAGGCACCTAAAGATGCAATTTGGCACTTTGTGGGATTTTAAAAAGCGACATCAGTGGGAGATAGGTGCCTTAGTGCTTTTGCCCTTGGGGGCAGATTTTTAAAGGTATATAGGCACCTCTCTGCATCTTAGGTGTGTCTAAATCATTTTTAAAACTTGATCTTTAGTGCCTGCCTGCTGTTCTCACCAAAGGCAATGGCTAAACTCCCATCCCCCCATTTCAGTGGGAGCAGAAGTAGGCCTTTTATCAGGGAGGATAAATTAAGAACTGACTAAAATTTTCATGCTAGCACTGCTGTTTTTTTCCCCCTGTGGGTCTGCTTTGGAACCTTCTGTTTAAATCTGGAATTGAAACTCCACGAAAGGGTCTGTTTTCACAGGATTTCTAGTCATTGCAGAATTCAGAAACCCCACGGCTTATCCTATCCTTACTACGTTTCTAGACAAAACCATTCAGGATTAGCTTTGGATAAGCATCTGAATAGTCAGACGCTTTTCTAAATGTGGCTCTGTAAAAGTTTTGGCATATGCCCATCACTAACTTTTGTGCAGGATATCCTGGTACACAGAGAAGAGTTTTACCAGATAAGCTATACTGCTACATCCACCCCAAAGTTATCATATCAAAATCAGGAGATGAGTAGTTAGGCATAGGAGTTAAGTATAACTAGGCCTTTGAGTGAGGGATGGGTTAAGAAAGGCAAGCTGTACACATGTTTACAGTGCCCAGAACAATGGTACTGTCCCCAAATAAAATTGTTTATGAAGTTTTAGAAACCCTCCTATTGCTGCTGTTCGCATTCCTAGTCTTCTTTCACCATTATTCTAAGGTAGTGGGAATTAGAGTTATACAAGTACAACTCGATCTCTTAGTCTGTCTCCCTACTTTATATTTTCCAATGGATGGTCCAGTATTGCCAACCCAAAGCATGCAAAAATCACAAGTCAGCCCTCCACCCCCCAATTAAAGAGACTGACTTAAAAATCATGTTTTGTTTTGTTTTTTTAAGTATGGGAGTTGTGTGATTTTTTAATTTGCCTTATGGTTTTTGAGCCTTTATGATTCAAGTTTCTGAGATTTCTCCACTTAAAAAAAAACAAACAAAAAAACCTGAGATCTTCACATAATCCCACCACTCCAGCACCTATGGCTGTAGACACCAAAATAGATAAGAGCACAAGCATTCTAACAGTTGGTACTTATCTGGGACCCATCACTGTGGTATCTGAACATCTTAACCTATTTAATGTATTTCTTCTCACAATACCCCTGCAAGGTAGGGAATTGCTATTATCCCCATTTCACAGATGGGGAACTGAGGCACACAGAAATTAAGTGTGTTGTGCAAGGTCATGCAGGAAGTCTATGGTGGAGCAAGGAACTGAATGTGGGTTTTCTGCATCCCAGACTAGCCCCCTAATCACTGGACCATCCTTTCTCTTTGATGGTAATCCTGTGTAATTTGAAAAGTCTCTAGTAATGAGGCTTCCATTACTACACAAGGAGGCTTACATAGCCCATCAATTTTGTTACAGTATAAATAAGTATTTCCTGGTATTCAGTGCAGAACATTCCACTCCTATAGTACATCTAGGCAGGATTTCTGGTGGGATTCCAACATAGACATTCATGGTAACCTGACCAAGGGGCAGCGGTGGCTAAAAGCGTGCTAAGAATTTTAGCGGATTTTTAAAAAATACCTTGACATTTAAATAAGAGCTACTAACAAAAGGTGTTAGAATAAGTCACTCAATGCTCCTGGCAGAGAAATTGGAGGGAAAGCTGAATATAAGTTGTTCAGTATGCTCTCTCCTGCACTGAAGCTGAATGGATGGCTGCAGTTCAGACGCAGCCCTCGCCGAGACGGAGACATATTTTAAATTGACACATCTGAAAAAATAGTATTCTTTTGCCTTCATTCTCCTCACTCCCTTCCTCCATCCACAGTAGGTGGCTCCTTCATTATACACAGCCCCACCCACATTCTGCGCTTTCAGCCATGATTAGTACATATTTTTATAATAAAAATAATCCTCTGCCTTCCCAGCTGTACATTCCCACCCAAATTCCTTTTATGAATCATGACAAATACATGTGTTTAAAATAAATACAAAAAATTCCCTGTGCCCTCCCCCCACTTACTGCCTATTCCCATGGCCTCATCTTCACTGAGCTATTTCCTAGCATGCTCCAGTGTTTCCTCTGAGTTGAGGGCACCTCTTTCATACCAATTTTATTTGTCTGTTTTCAGAGCAGGACATGACCGGAGCACTTGGCAATGATGTCAGGAGTCTCTGTCACACTCATTTAAAGCAGTCAAATGAAATAGGCACAAAAGGGCAAGGAAAGCTGGTCGCAGGCTTAATCAGTGAACAGAGGGGCCAAGCCACGCTTTTTTTCCATATGAGTCAACAGGGGTTTGTACCCCAGAGTTTAAATTGCTAATAAACAGCCTGTTGCCATGAGCTTCTCTTATGCATATTAGATATTCTGAAGAATGAGCAAGAGATAACCTGGATAGAGATGCACGTACCACATATTCTTGAAGTAGTTTAAAAAAAAGACAAATTCTTCAAAAAGTTATGTCATGATGTTCCTTGTAGAATTTAATACAAAATAACAGATTTTTATAGGTTTTTTTGGAGCATCTAATAGAGCACTAGACCTGCCATAAGGTTCTATAGAAAGGTTGCAAAAGCCTATAAGAAGGTTCTCATTTGCTATTAAATCCTACAGGTTTTTGGAACAATATATCCTTATTGCTTCAATCCCCATTACATTCTATAAGGTTTTCTGAAGGACATAAATCCACACCGTGTAGAGGTCAAAGCATAGAGGTTTATTACACACAGCGCTGGCGGAGTGTCACCTGGCTTATTAAGCTCAGAGACACTGTCAATCAATTGATTACAATGAAATATATAGATTTTCCATGGGCGGGGGAAGGTGACAGGGTAGGCAGTTCCACACCCCAGGATAGGTTTTGCAGCAAGACAAGATAGCACAATAGCCAATGGTTAAAAGGTTACACAATGTCTCTGCCCATGGTCTCAAGTTAGCAAGTTAACATTTGATTAATACTTTGATAAAATGTTATTAGTATAAAATATATATGTTGAATTCTGATTTGGGGTCCATAGGAACGGAGCAACTCCTTTGATTGTCCACCAGATACATTCCTAGGGGTTAAAGCAAAGAAACAGTGAAAGCATATGGAAATAGAGATTGTCTCCTTTATGTCTTAAGGCAGGACGTTGGTCCCTTGGAAGGGAGGTGGAAGGATGCCATATCATTATAGTGACGTGCCAATTTTTCATAAACTCAAGGTTGGATCTGTGGGAAGACTGTTTTCCCTTCAGGAGAAACACAATAGGAACAGGGATTCTTTGTTCAATTTGAAACATTGGATGAAACATAATTATTCAGTTATTGCTTCAACATCTGGCATTTCTACTGACCAAGCAGATCTTAGCAAAGGCAATGTCATCTTGTTTACCCCAGCTTTCTCTTAGCTGATCATTATTAGCTAGGCCTCTGGTCTCCAGACCAAACTCTGGACTTTGGGTCTGAGAAAGAGCTGGCACAATCCATATACCAGGTTGTTATATAACATGCACATGGATTTTAACCCTTCATTTTCCCACATGGGCTTATTCATATTTACATACCATCAGATATAAAGTAAGTAAAGCTATATGAACCGTGGACATTTCAGTTTTGCATTTCATTTAACTCCAAAACCTCACTGACCCAACACATTTTATTTGCTTTTCCCCTCAAACAATACAGCATCTCTCTTCATGAAACCTCGCCCAGGCATATTCAAAACCAACCCTAGTTTGACAGCCTCAGCAAAACTGACCTTAGTTCCAGGCTTGTAACCAACTTCCTTTGTGGATTTAAATGAAAATGTGGTTTGAACCTAGAGCCACTTGGACCATAGGCAGCAGGTGTAGCAGGCAACCTAAAAAGAAATGACTGCCCGGTTGAGCTAGTCTCACCTTGCTGCTCCTCCTCTTTGCACCACATTAAATATAACACTTTGTATTTTTTCCATTTGAGTGCCCTGCCCAACAAAACACAATTCACAAAAGGTAGCACCATATTGTAGGGTTTTCTCCTACCAGTACTTTACATGAAGGTTGGCAGATTGATGTGGGGAAAAAAACAGTTTGTTCTCTAAACCATGGGATTGGGCCAGGTAGGTTCAGCTCATGTTGTCTCCGACTGGGACAGGGCAGTGGCAGAATCTTCAAATCATTCCATTGTATAAATCAGTCCTGGAAAATCCATGCCAGAAAGGTCCCTTGTCCTAATGTCTATGATGGTTTGTGAAATTACAGCCCTTGCTGATGAACTTTCCATTGTGGTCATGTGTGTCACTGTTGCAGTTAAGTCCCTGAACTCTGCTAAATTTGTATGAGCTGTAAAGGCTATGGATGTTTATTCACAATTTAGAACTTGATTGTGCATGCCTTTAACCATAAGTACGGACAGAATTTGAACCTGGACTGAGATAGGGGGCTGTGATAGTCACCTTTCTAGCTATATGCATTGCAAAACTTCCCAAATTTCATGTGTACAACTAGGTGTGCAAATACTTGCACAAAACTGGGCATGCAAGTGGGCCTTTACTTTTTAAAAATAAGGTCCTGGCTCTAACTGGGTTTCTGAAACTAGAAAAGACGTATGCAGCTTTTTTCTGCATCATTAACTATAATCATTCATAGGGCTATTGTCTAACACACCAGCAGAGACAGGCAAAGGATGAATTACTATCCTTGTAGATATAGTGGTATTTCATTGCATATTTAGCCTTTCCATTGCGCTGCACATGTCTTGGACAACTTAGCCAAACTATATTTCTTTGTGCAGGCTTTTGTTAAGTTTCTTTAGTGGGATCGGAGGAGGTGAGGGTAATAGGCATGGAGGGGTGGGCTGGTCGCAAAGGGGTGCCTGAACAACATATTAAACAGTTCATGATCTGTCCTTCAATCCTCCACTTTATGGCCTAATAGCTGCCCCCCGCCTGGTGTCCACCTCACTTTGAGGAGTGCATATTGGGGCACAGTAGGACCCTGACCACCTGGAAAAATGTGGTGAAGCCTGGGCTGGCCCGTGTTCTGGTTTTCTTGTGTTTCCCCGGCTTACACTCAAGGAATGGAATCACTGAGAATATGTTTCTTTTTCTGGACTGCCAGTCTCTTTTTCCTGTGAATGCCGCACTCCGGGCTACATAGGCTCTGAGATAGTTCACAGGCTTCCCTTCTGGCCAAGTGCCTACAAATGTTGTTGGCCACCTCCACTACGCATGCCAACTACCATGGAGTTAGGATGCCACCTAAAAATAAAACCTTCCAGATTCCCCACTCGCTGAAGGAGGGCTCAAAACTGCCCTCCAACCCGCATTGTGGTTGCTGGGTTGTTCCTCTCTTTCATTCCTGACTCAGATTACCAACGGGCTCTCTCCCCTGCTTGAAAAGCATGGAGAAAGAGAGAGAGAGAGAGAGAGAGAGAGAAAGAGAGAGATGTTGAGTGCCAGGCAGTGAAAGCAATACTCTGTGCAAGGATTGCTACCTTTTCTGCTCCACACTTGGCTCCTGGTTCTGGCCATGTGGTTCAGACAGAGTGGAAAGAGCATTTATTATTTGAGCAGCGACTCAGAGGAGAGGTGGCTTGGCAGAGTGGCACTCTGCCAGCAGGTGGGGGAGTGAGATGGGCATAGCGGGGGAGAGGAGAAGGAACAAACACCCTTGGAAGGAAGCTGTGTGAATGTGGAGCCCTGTGCAGCTGTGCATGCTTAGAGCCAGCCATATATGGTGTGCAAGTAATAACACAGTATTTGCAAAGAGCGGGAATCCATTAGTATATATGGTTTCTTCTGGGACTCTATTATACAAATATTGGGCTTAAATTAAACAACTTCTGCAGAAGGCAACCTGGTCCCAAGGTCCTCAGCCACAGATTGACTCCCTCAAGGGATGGGGAGCCTGCAACCCCCCATTCTGATGTCTGGAGTTACCCAGGGCTGCTTTGCAATGTCTGTCACTGGCTGGAAAGGTGAGACACAGGGGCATAGTGAGGAAGCCCAGGTTGCTGATTCAGTTTATCCCCCGGGCAGGCAGCCTTTGCTGGGGAGGGGGTGGGGTGGGTGGGCGCTCTTCACGAGCACTGATCATAAGTTATTATTGCCTGCTCCCAAAACTGCCAGGAAAGCCAGTGTTGCAAGGACTTATAGGTAAATCTCCTTCTTAGGTGCAACAATTCCCCTGCTGTCATAACAGGTGGAAATTAGAGCTGGGTGGGAAATGGTTTTCCCATGCTGCAAACTTTTTTCAAGATTTCAAAAAAAAAAAAAAAAAAAATCCATTCCAAATCAGGCAGAAAACCAAATTTTTGAATTTTTTTTTCCACCTCTATCCACCCCCTCCAAACAAAAATGCAGTTTGGATCCATTGCAGTGTTTCACTTTGATCATTTCTAAAGGTATATATTTTTTCAATTTCAACATTTTAAAATAGAAAAAATAACTTAAATTTGAAACAAAAAGTCATTTTGAACTGAAAAATGGAACTTTTAATTTCGAATAGATCAGAATGGAATGTCTTGATCATTTCAAATGTTCAAGAACCAGAAATTCATTGAAACCAAATGTTTCCTGTGAAAAGTTTTGGTTTTGACAATTGTCATTTTCTGATTAAACAAACTTTTATCAAAAAATTCCTGAGCATTTCTAGTATAAATTGCATTCCCTGAACCAGCGGGCGAACCAGCCTCTGTACTTTATATTTTAGCTATTTTAATATTTCAGATTGGCTGTAACCCAACCTCCCTTTTTGTGCTTGCAGTTTGCCCCTTCAAAATTGGCACAAATTGCACCTGTGGAAAATTTGGCCCAAGTGTATATTAGCTGTAATGTAGCAATGCCCAAAATGTGAAAGGTGCTGCACAAACATAGGGGAAGACACTGGGCAGAAAAAAATAAACAAGAAGGTAAATTGAATCATTCACTGGAAACAGGCTGGTGCTGACTTTCTGCCAAGGTTAATCAGGCAGGGGACAAGGGATTAATGGCTCTGCACTGTTAAGCCTCTCTTTTGCACACTTGTCATAACCTTCCACCAGCTCTTGCAGTTTCTCACTAAAACCTGGCTACCAGATGGAGTTTTTTGGCTTTGTCTATGCATTTTGAGATACCCGGGTATCCTCCTGTATCCTAGCCAGAATCTTTTGGTGTGTTACTATACAGTTGGGAAAGCCAGTCTGGCACCTTTCATTAGCAAGCCATGCAATAAATAGCATGAGATTCCCCAGGAACAAGCCAATGCAGTTTTAATGCCCATTTAAGTCAAGCATGTTTCTGGCCAGCCTTCACTAAATTTTAATTCGTGAACAATTTAATCATTATCGTCTCTTTTATTGCCTAAGGGCATTTTTCTGTAACAGGAAAACTATGCCCATGAGTCTGATCCTCCTCTCACACCAGTTTTATACTGGTATGATTCCATTGGGTTCAGTGGAGTTACTTGTGAAGTTACTGGTGCAAATGAGAGCGGAATCAGGCACAATATATTTACGGGCACCTTCCCATTATTTTTTCCCTACACTGGCTTCTTTTTTGGCAATGCCTCTCACTATAGCCAGGTTATTACATCCAAGATGTGAAATGATTCAGGAGGATTTTTGTAATAGTCCCCCTCACCCACCCATAGTGAGACCTCTTCCAGCTTATTTGACCCAAGCCACAAGACTATGAAATTATGGAATTTTATGCCCATATAACTGTAACCAAAGTGCTCGTGTGACCATGGTGGCAGTTAACTTTTAGTTCTATTTATACCTCCACTCTGTGCTATTAAAGAGCTTTTGAGCTGTACTTTATGCCCCTGACTTCCACTGGTTATCACCACTTTGCTTGTGAATTGGGACTGAATTTTTTCTATTAGCTAGTGGAAGTGGCCTTTATGGCTGCATCCAGTTTTTATAGAATTCAGAGCTATTGGTAGTGGGCTATTCGGTTGTTTTTTAACAATTCTGAGGAACAATGAGGTCTATTACATAGATTTTAATTCCTCAAATGGTCTTTTAAAACTTTTGGTCCTGATTATCCCTGGATCACTAGGTTTGGCCCCTGAGGAAAAGGAAGGGGTTTGGCCTTCAAAGCCTCTAGATCCATGAAGAGCCCTTTAGATTTCTGGATATCCACAGGAAGCCTGTGAGTCACACAGTGTTGAGCTGAATACAGTAATAACTGGATAACATTCTATGCCCTGCGTTATACAGAAGGTTAGACTGATCTAATGGGCCTTTCTGGCCTTAAAATCGATGACTGTGACCTTTTGGACAGAGGCCTTGTGCCTCTACATAGACTTTGTGGGGTTGCTGCTTCATCTCCAGCTCCTTCCAAGTGGTGTGGTTCCACTGGAGTCATACAACTAGGGCTTCTCTGAGCAGTGGATATACCTGGAACCCCACTAAGCAGTGGGGATGGAGGCCATGGAAAAGCTAAGTATCAGCTGAACTCAGCCTTAGGAAAATTCCTCCATAAGGATTTATTTCAGATTATTTCATTGCATGGTACTATTACTGACTGTCAAACAGGTAAATCCCAGAACTTGTGCAGGCATCTGCCTATTACACGTACATGCCAAGGTAAACTTTTATTCCAGTGCTGCTTTGACGTGTCAGTTTTTAGTTGCTTTGGCCAGGAGTTGTGTTGTTTTTAACAATAAATGCATCCAGAAATGGCTTAATCATCCCAAACTATGGTGCATGCATGGTGCTTCTACATATATTTATCTTTGTGCCTGAGTCACAACTTTCTGTAGCCTGAGTTCAAGAACCATTCAGAATATATCTAAATCCACCCTAAATTTTCTAAAGCATTACATGGATTTTTACCCCATTATTTGGCAATTCATCCCAGCTAGGATAGAGCCTTTAAGCTAGATCATGCCTATGTAAATTGAGGGGCCATGAGTTTAAAATTCCATGGAATTTTTTGACAATCAAGCAATAAAATGTAAGTGAGAGGTCACTGCACTTCAATCACATAATATTTTCATTGGGCCCTTGCTCCAAGACATCTGTTCTGGTAAATAATACACATGGACAAAACAAATTCTCAGCAACCAAAAAATACCTACGCATAATCCTGTATCTCCCACCCACTCTTGTATCCTCATGGGGATATTAAGGGAAATCTGGTGATACAAAAAGTGGAAACAATAACACAAATATGAGTCATGCTTAATTTAGTGTGTTCTGTGTGTTTATTTAAGGCCAGGCTCTGCCACTCTTATGCACTTGGAGCACGGCTTTACTCCTTGAGCAGTTCTATTGATTTCTATGGCACTACTCAAGGAGCAAGGTGCTGCTTCATAAAGGCAGCAGAATCTTGTCCTTATTTATCACTACACCTCTCAAATTCTCTGTGGAGGTGCCTGCACAAAGTCCCCCTCTATTACTACCACCAGCTCAGCTCCACCAACAGTAGCAAGGCTGGGAATGCTAGTGCTGACAAGGCTCTAAGTGACTAAGAGCATTTTAAGCACTACATTGTTTAACCACAGAGCAGGTTTAGACAACATGGTAGTTTAAATACCAGCAGCACCTGCCTCATGTACATGAGTGCTCCCTCCATTATTAGCACAGATGAAGCCACTCTTGAAATAGTACACAGTTTAGTACCCTTCCCAGTAAGCCGGGATCACAGATGTTTTCTTTTTTCCTCCCAACTGATAGCGCTGAGTTGTCCTTTTCTTCCTTCCAGGTGATTGTGTAATAAATTATCCTTCTGGTTCACTCCTTAGGTAATTTAGACCAACTTCATTTGGGTGCCAGGTAGGAAAAGCCCAGTGATAAATTAGAGCAATCGGTTAGAGCTGCTCAAACGTGTTTGTTCAGGCATCAGCCATATTAGACTATTTTTACTAGATTCCTCTCAAGCCCACAAGGTATTGCCTGCTATTACATGCAGCAGTGACTATTATTACACTTGCCCCCTCTTTTCTCTTGCTTGGAGCACAGTACATTCCATTTAGGAACATGAAATGGGCCTGAGGCACACAGTAAAGTTCAGATCTGGATCCTGCTCAGAACGTTGTAAAGTTCAGGGTATTCAGAACTGGAATTCTTGTTCAACCATTTAAAAAGAGAAGGGTCAGCCCCATAATTCAGATCCAGATCTGGATTTCAATTTTTCCAAAGTCTGAGGCAATAACAACCAAGGTTTTGGTTCAGCCCATATTAGAGTCAGGGGACAGCCACAATGTTTGGATCCAGATTTGAACATTCCCAAAATCCAAGGGTGTTCCTTGGAGGTAGGTCCACCTCCAGTCACAAAGAGTTTTAATTTGTTTCATCCGCATTGCAAACATTCCAAGTAATTTTTACATTTTTTAACTATTACTTCTTTAGATCCCTACAATATACCTCAGAGCCCCGACCCCCCATCCTGCTGTCAAATTAGAAGAGAGACAATTGATAGGCAAGAGACATATCTAGGATTTCCCAAATTTCCAAATGCATTGGCTTTTACAGGGAATATTCTTTCTGAATCTTTGTGCCTGTTGGGGTCAGATTTTCAAAGAACACATTTTAGGGTCAATCATTTGTTGTAGGCTTTGTTCTAGAAGTGGATTTTAAAGGCAGGATTTAAATGGAGAGGAAATGGTGAACTGATGAAGCACTTAAAAAAGATTCTGTTCATATGGAGTGAGATGAAAAAATTCAGAGATGGCTGTCGAAGCCAGACAAGTGGGGCAACATAATAAGAGATGACGTCAAATAAGCAGGGAGGATCGGCTATGCAAGACCGGACGATAAGATCGAATATGTAATCTATGAGTATTAATTTTGTGAAGCACCTAGAATCTAAGTCACTATCAAATCAAAAGATATAGCCCTAATTCCTATGCTATTAAGTAAGAGGATTTGCTTTTTATTTATATTACACTCTCGGGTTTGAGGAAATGGTTTTCTGTACATACATATGTTTTGCACACGTGTATGTGCACAACTACAAACCAATAAAATAAGTCTCAGACCAAAATCTCTCTCTAGAAACCATAACATTAAATATCTGAATCTGAAATTGCTAGATTGTTTATGGGCCCAATGGTGCAACCCTTACACTGGCGAATACTATTCTCACACTAGTAGATCCAATATGAGGAAGGGCTGCACAATCAGGCCCAGAGCTGAGCTAAAATGACCTGTGAAATTCAGCAAACAAGCCCTACTACTTTGACTCACTTAAAAAATGTAGATCTACTCCATCACATTTGTCTCTCGACAATTTAAAATCGACAGTTTCTCTCATCATACGACCTCCCACGGGGAAGGGAAAAGCCTGATTTGCTGAAGAGATACACAAACCTTACTTACCGATCTGAAAACGGCAGAGGGCCCCAGAGAGACTCTTTAACCTGAAAGCCTGACACCACTGAGGTCAATGGAAGCCTTCCCTGTTGGTAGGTTTAGCATTGAGCCAGATGAGTGTGTCGAATGAGGCAAGAAGGATCATTGTGCGAATAATGACAATTTTGAAAAATTATAAAAAAGAACCAAAACAAACATTTTAGGTTGAACAGAAAGCAATTATTTTTCAAACTTTTTGGCAAATTGAAAAGTTTTTTTTTAAAAAAGTTTGGGGTTGAACAAAAACATTTATGTTGGATTTTGAATTTTTCTCCACTTTATTTTATTTTTTTTATATAAAATTAAAAGTAATTTTGAAACAAAAGTTCATTTTGAATAAAAAAGACAAAAACTTCCATTTCAAAAATGTTGAAATGAAATGTTTTGATTTTTTTTGGAATTTGGTCAATTTTTTTTGCCCCACTCTAGCAATAAATACAGCTACTGGGTCAGAAATGCTGCTATGTAAACCTTTGATACAACTAGGGATCAGTGAGTGCCAATTCAGCCTTAAGAGTATAGATTCTGTATTAAATTTACTGATGTCATTATTTTAAGACGGAGCACGTTTACTAAGCAAGCTTTGCAAAGGTCTAGCAAATCTATATTTTTCAAAAAATATATCAAATAGGGAGCTACATACCCAACATCTTTTAGTGAGAGCTATAAACAAATATGCAAAAAGAGTCTTCAGAATCTGCATTGGTTGAGAAACTTGTTGCGAGTAGCATTTACCGCACCTGTTCCAGGGAGCTACTTTGGGCCTCTGATATGTGCCAGCAACAAAAAGGTCAGAATGAAGATGACGGTATATAGAACACCAGGAACATATCTTAGCATACAGTATGAGCGTGCTAATATGTCAAACTTTTGGCTCCCCTATCAGTCTGAATCTTGGGACTGCTGCTTAGGTCAGAAATGGCAAAGAGCAGCAATGCAGCTAATTTTCTGGCACCACTAAGTTATATTATGGTCATGTTTACATACCTCTATTGGTCGGTGAGTGGGAGAGAGGGTAGACATATGCTGAAGAAGAAGAACGGTGTGTTCAGTACTAAATGGGAAATGTGGGGGCAGAGACTACTTGAAGACAGCACCTGCTCTCACAGCATTGAATGTTATTAACTGAGAATGTCTGTAGCATTTTTACACCTATACTCCTGTCAAGGAGCATGCAGAAGTCTTAAAAACCCCTGTGAATATGCACAAGATAACACAAAAGCATGAACAGCCTGGAGATCTGAACTTCAGATATCAAATAGGGGACATTCTTGGATTTTATGAGTTCTGAGGAGGCAGCGGTCGCTAATGTAATGGGAAATTGCACATTCTAGCATACACTTTAGTGAGCAGGCTACATTTTGCTAATAATTCATAACTTGTATGAAGAGAATTTTCCTGGAAAATCATTAAGCCCCTTAAACCACAACCTGATATAATCAACACAGCAACATTGCAACAAAATGTGATGGACAAATCAGGGAAAGGGCTAGCAAAATTAGAAGGTAGCACCAAGAGGCCTCTAGAAAGCTTTCCATAAAAGCTTTTCCCTGATGTTGAAAGAGACTTATTAAGCAGCACATCTGGTCAGGACATTAATGATTAAATGTATTTTCATTAAAATATGCTGTTTTGTCAAAGCTGAAGCACTTTGTAGAGATATCTCTATTTTGACAAAGTTTTTGCCAGGAAGATTTCTCAGGTCCAGCGTAGACTCTCTTGTCTTTTCTGACCAGAGACTTTGACAACCTGTACCCCATATGATACCTTGTACCCCATGTTCACCACTTTTATATGGTTATGATATCTTTTGTACAAAGTATGCCTGTGAGATATCATTTGAAAAAGCATAATTTACTGAATGTCATTGTCCTATTAAAATGTGTGTATCAACATAGTATATGGACATATTAGATTTTACTTATGATTATTACTGAAATATACTGTGGTTCTCGGTAATGCCCTCAGACCATTTTCTCAAAGAGAAGGACACACTTGCATGCCAGCAGGATGCTAAAGAGTCATTACCTGCTTAATCAGAAATTCACCAGCAGGGGAGCTGTAAACAAAGAAATTTACAATTCATCTGAAAGACATTTAACATCTCACATACACAGAGGACTGTTTTGTCTATACCCAGGGAGGAGGTAATCCTCAAAGATAGGAGAAGGATATAAAATAAGAAACAGGACCTTAGAATTACCTCACCTCTTCACCTTACATCTCTCTGACCTTAAAGTCAATGAATACTTGAATAACACTAAACTAAGGGAAGTGGTTCCAGGCTGAAAGGAAATCCAGCCTGTGAACTAAAAACTGCGGTGAGAAAGATGTTTGCTTCAAATCTTATTTTGCTTAGTACAGTAGAAACTCAGAGTTATGAACCTCAGAGTTAATAACTGACCAGTCTACCACACATTTGGAACCAGAAGTACATAAATCAGGCAGAAGGATAGCCCCCCCCCCCCAAAAAGAAGAAGCCAATACAGTACAGCACTGTGTAAAATGGAAACTACTAAAAAATAAAGGGAAGCATCATTTTTTTCTGCATAATAAAGTTTCAAAGCTATATTAAGTCAATGTTCAGCTGTAAACTTTTGAAAGAACAACCATCACATTTTATTCAGTTACCAAGATTTTAGAGTTATGAACAATTTCCACTTCCGAAGTGTTCGTAACGCTGAGGTTCTACTGTAAATTTTAGGAAGTAGCTTGCTTGTTTATCTTGTATTTCTTTTGTAACCAATTCTGCCCTTTATGCCTTATCACTCACAACCACTTAAAATCTAGCATTCTCTAGTTAATAAACTTGTTTTATTGTTTTATCTAAACCAATGTGTTTTGGTTGAAGTATTTGGGGAATCTCTACTCGGGCTCATAGAATCATAGAACTGGAAGGGACCTCAAGAGGTCATCTAGTTCAGTCCCCTGCATTCAAGGCAGGACTAAGTATTTTCTAGACCATCCCTGACAGGTGTTTGCCCAACCTGCTCTTAAAAATCCCCAATGACGGAGATTCCACAACCTCCCTATGCAATTTATTCCAGAGCTTAACAAGTCTGACAGGAAGTTTTTCCTAATGTCCAACCTAAATCGCCTTTACTGCAATTTAAGCCCATTGCTTCTTGTCCTATCCTCAGAGGTTAAGAAGAACAATTTTTCTCCCTCCTCCTTGTAAGTACAACCTTTTATGTACTTGAAAACTATTATGTCTCCTCTCAGTCTTCTCTTCTCCAGACTAAACAAACCCATTTTTTTTCAAGCTTCCCTCATAAGTCATGTTTTCTAGACCTTTAATCATTTTTGTTGCTCTTCTCTGGACTTCCTCCAATTTATCCACATCTTTCCTGAAATGTGGTGCCCAGAACTGGACACAAAACTCCAGCTGAGGCCTAATCAGCGTGGAGTAGATCGGAAGAATTACTTCTCATGTCTTGCTTACAATACATCCCAGAATGATGTTTGCTTTTTTCTTGCAACAGCATTACACTGTTGACTCATATTTAATTTGTGATCCACTATGACCCCAGATACCTTTCTGCAGTACTCCTTCCTAGGCAGTCATTTCCCATTTTGTATGTGTGCAACTGATTTTTCCTTCCTAAGTGAAGTACTTTGCATTTGTCCTTATTGAATTTCATCCTATTTCCTTCAGACTATTTCTCCAGTTTGTCCAGATCATTTTGAATTTTAATCCTATCCATCAAAACACTTGCAATCCCTCCCAGCTTGGTATCGTCCGCAAACTTTATAAGTGTACTCTCTATGCCATTATCTAAATCATTGATGAAGATATTGAACAGAACCGGACCCAGAACCGATTCCTGCGGGACCCCACTCATTATGCCCTTCCAGCATGACTGTGAACCACTGATAACTACTCTCTGGGACTGATTTTCCAACCACTTATTCACCCACCTTATAGTAGTTCCATCAGGTTGTATTTCCCTAGTTTGTTTTTGAGAAGCTCATGCAAGACATTATCAAAAGCCTTCCTAAAGTCAAGATATACCACATCTACTACTTTCCCCTATCTACAAAGCTTGTTACCGTGTCAAAGAACGCTATCAGGTTGGTTTGACATGATTTGTTCTTGACAAATCCATGCTGACTGTTATTTATCACCTCATTATCTTCTAGGTGTTTGCAAACTGATTGCTTAATTATTTATTCCATTATCTTTCCGGGTACAGAAGTTAAGCTGACTGGTCTGTAATTCCCTAGGTTGTCCTTATTTCACTATTTATAAATGGGCACTATATTTGCCCTATTCCAGTCTTTGCCCTTTTCCAGACTGGTGCATAATCATTTTCTTTGATTAAATGACAGACTGTTAATGTGCTTGCATTGTTCAGTAGTGTGCTGGACAGTACAAGATGAATATTTCTGGGGGGTAAGGTTGGGACTGAGGGATCTGTGAGTGTCACCCTGTATCTATTCATGGATGGCTGGGCATAGCATTCATATATGCAGCTAGGAATGACTTTGCACAGAGACCCAAATAGAACACCTGCTCTTTTTAATCTAAAATCAGATGTTTTGACACAATTTCGTTTAAAAAAAAACATTTGAAAGGTTTTTATTTATGTTCCATTGCGGAATGAAACCCAGAAACCTTGAAAGTTGTCAGGAAATGAAGTTGTCATCCTTTGGCCAGATCTAAGTAGGCTTTCAGGCATAATAAAGGTCCAGAGAAGTGAGAGACAAAAAGTGAGTGCATCAAGAACTGAGAAATATATGCTACATGTTCCAACTTATTCAGGAAAACAGTGGCCTGTAGTTAGCTATAATTGATTCAGATGATATATTAAAGATTGTAATCAAAAATGAGATCTGTGCAAACAGGCAACATTTGGGAGAGTTACCCATGGCACATCTAATGATACCTTAGGAAAGGGATACACAAGGGCAGTTTTTAAAAAAAGTTGCCTTCATGTCTGTACCACTTTGCAGATGCAAAACCCATCCTTGTGACTTTTCAAACATTAGCACCCATGAATAGGTAATATAGTCTATCTTGGGCAGTTTCAGCACTGGGTCCGTAAAGAAATCCAGATTAGAATTTGTCAAACTAATATTTGCAGCCCGGCAGCCCCATCCATCAGCTGGAGGCCAGAGTATCATATTTTTAAAGAATGTGATTACATTGAAGGCACTCAGCTTTAAAATATTTTCATTTTTCTTAAGAAAGCCATTATGATATTTTTGGAGATCACCAGATCACTAGTTTTAGATTCATTGTCCCCAGGTCACCAGTGGGCTTACTGTACATCTGGACTTCGAATGAGGTCAGGGCAGGGGACTTGTTTTCTTACTGCCCGTAAAGTGTTTGTTACATTTTTGGCTCTACATAAATAAGAATCCTAAATAATAGATTATAATTCCTCTGCCACAGGATGACCGGCTAGGGTTGCCAACCTCCCTGGATTGGCTGGGAGTCTCCTGGAATCGATCTCCCGGTGGCTAATGAAACCAACCTGGGCAATTTTAATAGGCCGATAAATGTCTGGTTGGCGACACAGCAGGGCTAAGGAAGGCTCCCTACCTGCCCTGGCTCTGCAGCTCCCAGAATCTCCTATAGAGAGAGGCCGCCAGGGGGTCTCTGCGCACTGCTCCCACCCCAAGCACCATCTCCGCAGCTCCCATTGGCTGGGAACTGTGGCCAATGGGAGCTGAGGGGGTGGTGCCTGCAGGCAGGGGCAGCGCGCAGAGCCACCTGGCCGCCCCTGAGCCTAGGAACCGGACATGCTGGTCGCTTCTGGGAGCCGCCTGAGGTAAGTGCCGCCTGGTTGGAGCCTGCCTCCCTCCCACACTCTGAACCCCTCAGCCCCCCCACAGCCCAGAGCCCGCACACCCTCCCACATCCCAACCTCCTGCTCTAGCCTGGTGAAAGTGAGTGAGGGTGTGGAAGAGTGAGTAATGGAAGGCAGGGGGATGGAGTGATCAGGGGTGGGACCTTGGAGAAAGGGCAGGTCAAGGATGTTTGCATTTGTGCGATTAGACAATTGGCAACCCTATGACTGGCCCCTTTGAGGGGAGATGAGGGAAGCCACACCTTTGCCATAATTAATTAGCTGCTTCCTAGCCTGAAGGGGCAGGGCCAAGGGGGTTAGGTAGTAGCTTAGTGGACACCTAGGCTTTATAAAAGGGCGATGTGAGATCAGTCTGAAGTGGAACCACAGGGCAGATGCCCATGGAAAGCTCTGATCCAGGGGCTGCAGGAGGCTGGGTACTTCCGGGGAGCCAAGGCTCTATACCAGTGCTGGGGAAAGATTCTCAAAGGTAACCCAGTAAGGAGCTGGGAACAGGGCCCAGAGAATGGACTGAAGAGAAGCTTCACAGAGCAGAGGAATCTTTTTTGTTTGCCTGAGATTTCTCGACTGGACTTTTACTATCCTAGAAGGGGTTAAGTTCATTTATCACTTGGCTGGAGGGCTAAGCCACTTCTCCAACTCTGCTCTGTGTGTGGAAAACTGAGGAGACCAAACTTCGGGAGGAAAACTGAGGCAGAGGGTGCTATGGGGCAGCCATGCCCTATAACAGCATCACAGGTTAAAAAGTCTATTAAAATTAGCTTAATTATGTAGTTTAAGTGACTCGCCTACTTGATTTTTATCATATGACAAAGTGCCTTGCACTTTTTTTGATAATACTAAGTGTTGCTGAACAGGAGGTAAGCAATTCTTGCAACTGCCCAAACAGTAAATGAAAGCACTTCAGTGTATATTCTCTGGAAGAGTCAGGCCAGGGAGTCCTTATAAATGTATTATCAAGTACTGAAAAATAGACAAAGCTATGCAATTTGAACCTATTTTTGTGAACAGAAGAAACAATGCTAGTTATTTTAACTTTTCCTTGGCGTTACTGCTGTAATGGAATGTGCTAAATGCTGTCTATTTCTTATGTGTCTATTTGAATATAAAGATGCAGTAGCATGAGGCAGCATCTGTTCTGAGAAAAAAAATCAGTGTTTAGCATGTTGAGGTGCACTGTGCTGCAGTTCATCAAATTCCTTATTATATATATAACTTGATCTACATGTTTTAATAGTGGTATTTAAAAGTTCCTCAAATTGAAATCCACACCCATAGGCACCTAGAATCACTAGTATTTGAAATGTGGACTGACAAAGATAAATTGCTCCTTGTCCCTCTTCCCTGCCCCCATTTTCTTTTCTTATTTTGTACAACAGCTGAACAAAAATCAGAATATCTGTCCTTCAGGAAATTCCCATATTTTAACATTTATTTGTATCCGGAAACGGGAGGAAAAGTTGAAAAATCAGGCTTTTTTTTTTTTTTTTAGCTGAGTGCTGTATGTGATGGCCAGTGGTATTCTGTTATTTTCCTTGTTGGGCCTGTCCTGTAGTAGGTGACTTCTGGGTACCCATCTCGTTCTGTCAATCTGTTTCCTCACTTCTCCAGGTGGGGACTGTAGTTTATACCTTCAAGTCAGCGGCACTGCTATGGGTACCCGCATGGCCCCACAGTATGCTAACATTTTTATGGCTGACTTATAACAATGCTTCCTCAGCTCTTGTCCCCTAGCGCCCCTCCTCTATTTACACTACATTGATGACATCTTCATCGTATGGACCTACAGGAAGCAGGCCCTTGAAGAATTCCACCTGGATTTCAACAATTTCCACCCCACTATCAACCTCAGTCTGGACCAGTCCACACAAGAGATCCACTTCCTGGATACTACAGTGCAAATAAGTGATGGTCACATAAACACCACCCTATACTAGAAACTTACTGACCACTATACTTACCTATATGCCTCCAGCTTCTATCCAGGACACATCACATGATCCATTGTCTACAGCCAAGCCCTAAGATACAACCGCATTTGCTCTAATCCCTCAGACAGAGACAAACACCTACAAGATCGCTATCAAGCATTCTTAAAACTACAATATCCACCTGGGGAAGCGAGGAAACAGATTGACAGAACGAGATGGGTACCCTGAAGTCACCTACTACAGGACAGGCCCAACAAGGAAAATAACAGAGCACCACTGGCCATCACATACAGCACTCAGCTAAAACCTCTCCAGCGCATCATCAATGATCTACAACCTAGCCTGGAAAACAATCCCCCACTCTCACAGGCCTTGGGAGGCAGGCTAATTCTCACTTACAGACAGCCCCACAACCTGAAGCAAATACTCACCAGCAACTACACACCACACCACAAAAACACTAACCCAGGAACCAATCCCTGTAACAAACCTCGTTGCCTACTCTGTCCCCATATCTACTCTAGTGATACCATCATAGGACCCAACCACACCAGGTACACCATCAGGGGCTCACTCACCTGCACATCCACTAATGTGATATATGCCATCATGTGCCAGCAATGCCCCTCTGCCATGTACATTGGCCAAACCGGACAGTCTCTACATAAAGGGATAAATGGACACAAATCAGAGATCAGGAATGGTAACATAAAAAACCCAGTAGGAGAACACTTCAGTCTCCCTGGACACTCAATAACAGATTTAAAAATAGCGATTCTTCAACAAAAAAACTTCAAAAAACAGACTTCAAAGAGAAACTGCAGAGCTACAATTCATTTGCAAACTTAACGCCATCAATTTGGGCCTGAATAGGGACTGGGAATGACTGGCTCACTACCAAAGCAATTTTCCCTCTCTTGGTATTGACACCTCCTCATCAATTATTGGGAGTGGACCACATCCACCCTGACTGAATTGACCCAGTCAACACTGGTTCTCCACTTCTCTTCACATACCAATATATATTTATGCCTGCATCTGTAATTTTTACTCCATGCATCTGAAGAAGTGGGTTTTTATCCACGAAAGCTTATGACCAAATAAATCTGTTAGTCTTTAAGGTGCCACCGGACTCCTCGTTGTTTTAGTAGATACTGAAATTCTACTGATACATTTGATTATGGTAGACCAGAATTTTTCTGAATGTTGAAGATGCATGCAATTTTTCCAAGTTATTAGATGCTCAAAGTGCTCTTGTATACTTATCAGGTGATGTCGTGAACCTTGAACCAAAAGTGAAGTTTGAATTGCCTATACAGTATAGTGAGCAAATTACAATACCAGAGAGAGTCAACAAGAGATACTTTATACATGATTTCAGATGAATATGAAAATGTCAACAGCTTTTTTTTTTTTTTTTTTTAAATCGACTCCCTAAGAGCTAGTACTTCACAAAAATCACAGAGGGCCAGGTTCCGGTAGTCTTGCTCATACTGAGTAGTGCCTTATTCTATGGGTAATCCCATTGGCTTCAGTTTCAAATCACTGTAAGTAGTGCTGGTGCAAGTCAGGATTTACAACAGTGCAACACATCTACACTTGGAATTTACACTGCAGCAGCTCTAAAAAGCAAAATATAGACAAGGCCTCAAATTAGGAATTTAAGCACATGCCTTTATTGTGGGAACCATGTCTCTCCAACACCAACTTCTAGTACATTAGATAAATTTTCCCTGGCAAACATTTCCATCTGTTAGCAATTGACAGGGAACTGGTGAATATAAATTCATAATGTTCATGCCCTGGGTGCATTTGCTTTCAATGGTCAGCTGTGCACAACTGGCAAAAACAGTGGTGGGAGCTGATTTCAAAGTTGAATCAGTGAACACTTGTGGAAACCAAATTTTATATTTGCATATGCAAGTACTCGATTTGCTGTGGAAGTGCTTGTGTGTTTATCAAGTCAGCAAACACAAACGACACCCTGTGACTTATCTGATGACTCAGAACTGAGCAACAGAGCTTGAACTTCAAATATTCATGATCAATCAATAGACTAAATATATATGAAAAGATATGCCTTGAATAAGGAAATATTTGAAGCAATTTGTGATAACAAATATTCCACAAGCAGAAAGAGAAGCTAAATGATGACTCCGAAGTGATCTTTGAATTTTTTTTGTGAGAAAGATCTCATATTGTTTAATGTATTTATTACCCTTTTTTTGCAGTCTGATCAAATTTAAGTGAACTTCGTTCACGGTGAAATGTCTAATAATAGGATTTTAATGCTACTAACAACTATTTGCCAGACTTGGAAAAACAGGAGTTAATACTACTAATGTCTGTGTCTGAAGATGTTATTCTTAACACTGAATTAGAGAATGTTGTAACCATGTAAATTTATACACTAACACAATGGAAATGGAAGCAACGTGTCAGAGCGAGCTATTTAATGTTTCTACATAAATACTGACTCTCACAGATGGTAAACAGCCCCGGATTTAAGATCAAGACCCTGATAGATATTGACAGTGGATAAAAATGTCCCTAAAATCGCAAAGGCATATCAAGTAAAAAGTCACTACATCACGTTCCTAATTAGATTGACTTGCCAATGACCTGCCTTGAATTGCTAAATAATTTCCCCAGGTCAGTGACCTAATCTGACTGGATGCACTTTAATCCCTGTTTCCAGACCCTAACACCTCTATTTCTTTATGATTCACAGGTCTTAAATGATCGCTGCTAAGGGCCGCCAGAATGTTGAAAAAAAAATCCTTTTCCTGTACCACCAGCTTCTGAACGAACCCAACATGCCTTTTATTATGGCTGATCTGCCAAAGTCTTTTTGTTTACCTTGGTTTTAGGATTGATAGCAAAAATTGCCTTCAGAGTTTTATTTAATTTCACCTTGTGTTTCAAGAATGGATATTTGCCACTTTTAATCATTTTAGCACAATCCAATTCAAGGCTACTATCAGTAAGGGAATCCTCCCATAGCCACACCCGTGAAAAGTTATGGGCAAATCACACTCCCACCTTCAGTATCCGATGCAAACAGTTAAGATTAGCAGAGGTTTTACTACTATGTTAAACTTCTCTTTTTTATATTTCTCAAATTTTGTTGCATTCTTGATAGAGACAATGAAACAAAAAGCATGCACAAAACATACCAAGACACTACGTTAATAAGCATCCGAGGATATATCCACACACACACACACACACACACACACACACACACACACACACACCTAGGGGACTACGTGAATTTAAGGAGTCACAGATGCATGAATGCCCAATACTAATAATTTCTCAGTTTTCTGCTATAAAATAAAATTCTAAGCACAGTTTAAGAGGGGTGGTTCCAGGATAATAATGCTGAGAGACATTTGTTTTTATGATCAGTGGGATGTGAGAAACATCCATTTCTTTACAGGAAAGGTAAAGCTCACCCATATTTGCTGTACCAGTGCCCTCAAGCCTTAGCCTTGCTCTGCAAGGGTCACCTTTTCTTTAAGTGAGATGAGGCAACTTGATTTCTTTGCGAAGACTTTGACTGAGACAGGCCAATACTTTAACAGCTAACCAAAGGCTTTTCTCTCTACATTTCTTCTCAGTGTGGAAAAAATGCTGCTAATTTTATTTTTATCTTATATTTAAAATAAGGTAAATACTTCTTCCACAATAGGGAGCATCCCCTGTGAGTAGGACAGGCGTTCTTCTGCTGTTTGAGGGTATGGGACAGGGCAGGAGACTAGGGAACCATTCAAGGCACTTCCCAGTGCACAAGGCACTTCCCAGTGCTGTGGGTCAGGAGCTTTACTACAAGGTATATTCTATCATCCTCCAATCCTCACCCCATAGAAGGAGTGTGTAGAGGCTACAGTATCTGCCACTGAGTGGCCCTGTGGCCACACTGCAACTTGGGTGGGGTGGGGGGAAGGCCCCAGGAAAGATTTATAACCCCACCTCCCAATGCACCACAATCTTGTAGGATGTTTTGCCGAATGTCTGGGCTTTTGAGTCTAGATTTTCAGCAAGTTGCTAACCACCACTTCACTCTGCACCATTCAAGCCACAGGAGTTTAATAATGCAATATAGTGAGCTCTGGAAAAGGCATGCTGGGTTAATCCTAATGTCTCAGTATCTGATGGATTTAGCAGCTAAAAGAACACTTAGCACATACGCACAACTGGGTCTTAAATCTGAAGAAAAGAGAGTTTACAAACTGAGCTGCATTCATTCAGCAGCCTAGCTTTACCATTTTTGAGAGATTCTAGTGACATTCCCTATCACTATAATGGGAAATTCCTCTAGAAATGGTAGACCCTTTCACAGCAGTAGTCATTTAACTCCAGTACATTTTCAAAATGCATCTGTCTTGTCCACTACAAATAATGCATTGAGAAGATAAGAGACTAAGTAGGTATTTTACTGTATCTGACCTTTTGTTACTGAATCATAATTTTCTCTGTTAACTAATACTTTACAGGACAAGTGATAGTCTTGGCTTATAGTGCCCATCTTTTCCCAAGTTGTGAAAAAAGAGACTCTTCTAAACACTGAAATGCTGAACAATGCTGAACACTTTATTCAGAACAATGGGACGTTACTAACCAGGTCCAGGCATTTTATGAAACCCATGAAGTGCTGTGCTGTGAGCAGAAAAGCAAACTAGGTCACTGACCTTTCCCATGACCTTGACACAAATTCCAGTTTGCATTGACCAGCAGAAGGCAAACATGAATGGGACCTGTCCTTTCCTCTTTTTCACCATGCCTCATTCATTTCAAAGTGACAGAAACAGAACAGAAAACCATAGATGAAAAGGATTTTTTTTTTAATAACAAAACCTTCTTGGGGCCTCCCTTTCTTCGTGATTTGAGCAAGCTGCGTTAGTTCATTCTAATACTGATATTTAACAATGTTGACAGCTTTAATACATGTTAGATCCTTCAGATCATATTGTTAAGCAGTCAACATATGACTTTTAGGAATTAAACTTAAAAAGACATGCAGTAGAGTCTGTATCTGGTAAAGACAGATGATAATTGTGCTGGCATTTCAACACACTAAGTAAACCTCACTCTGAACTATGCAGCATGCTCTAGGTCTAGCACACCTAAACTTTCATGGCAGGGACCACATCTTAACAGAGACACTGCTTTGTGGCCTAAGCAACTCTCCTACTGGGGAATCACACAGGTCACCTTGCCTCCCATTGGCGACTAAATAACCAACCCATGGCAACTGTAGCAATTACTTGCACGAAGCAGTAATATTAGGAAAGTATTTAGGTGGGGATTTTCAAGGGGCATAAAAGAGTCACATGCTCAACGCCTATTGAAAGTCTTTGTAAATCCTCTTAGGCTCCTTTGAACATCCCAATTGTAGTGCTTCTATAAATAGTCTTCCAAGTTCTTTTTCTTAGCATGCAAGCAAGATTTTCGTCTTGGGAAGGCATGCTGCATTGTTGTTTAGTTTGGGTTATTCAAGGTTCTAGAGAGAGGAAGCTGTGAAAGCAGCAAGAGAGTTTGCTCTCTGCTCTGATCTGAGTCAATTTTTGAGGCAGAGTTGCTCTCTGGGAACTAGGCATTGATATTTGGCTGTGATTCCTGAAAGAAAGGATTGTCCTGCATGCTGTTTGACCAGGTATGGTTCCAAGACTGAGGTATATGTGTAAATAAAACAAGTTACATTTAGAATATACCCAGACTCCAAGCCACTGATTTCTCCTCCTCTAGGAAGCCAACCTGAAACACCCTGGGATTCTGATAGCATGTCAGAATGGGAGACTGGTGTTAGGAGAGGGGGCAAGAGTATTTTTAGCTGGCTAGAACACAGCTTAGCAGACAGAAATGAGGATAGGAGCCAGCACCATATGATTGGTCACAATTGGTATGATTTCTGTACCACTCACAAATGCTTCTTAGGCCACTGGCAGTTCATGAACCATACTGTGCGAACAATCTAGTGATTATCAGGAAAGGTGGGATTTTCAAAAGCACTCAGCACTGGCCTGCTTTGCTCTGACTGAAGTCAATGATAAATCCTCTTATTGACTTCATCTGGAGTAAAGCTTGGGCAATACTAAGTGCTTTTGAAAAGCCCATTCTAAAATTTTAAATGGACATTCATATATCATTTGGGGCCTGATTGTCTAAACTGCCTTGACATATGCTGCCAAGGCATGTACAAATGCATGAACAATTGCACACGCAGTTTCAACATGGAAGAACAATGATTGTTGAAACTAATTAAGTAGTTTTGCATGCAAATATTTAGAATAGTTTTGAATGCAAATAGCCAACTGGACGCCTCGCTTGCCCTTTGTTCATGCAGTTGCTTGATTTTCGAGCATGACCATTGTAAGCATGTACTCATGTTATTCAGGAAGAAGGACTAAAGCTGGGAATAAAACATTTGTTTGTCGTTGAGAGGCTTGTGGTTTAAGAGGAGAAAGAAAAGATGCTTCTTCAGCCATTGTGCCTCCGAGACATGAAGAGAGTGAGGGTGTTAGTTTTACTGGCCTTTCCCCAGGAGCTTTGGACTCCTTTTTATTCTATCTTGAGGCTTACTTCAGGCCTTCAAAAAGATAGGGCTGATGACTAAAAATACAACCCTACCCCAAATAGAGTGTTTATAGCCCAAGAAAGGAGAAGAGGCAGAGACTTTGTGAACTCCACTAGGAAGTTCACTATTGCTAATAAGTTTGACATGGAAGGTACTCAAATGCTATAATTATGAGTAGCAGTATAAAATCCTGTGACAGATAGATAAGCAAGAAGGAAGTTCATAAATACATTACTTAGCAGTGGAGTCTAAGATGAACTGGATGGTTTTTAACAACAGGAAAGGAGAATGGGATAGGGAAGATGGAGAGTATGCTGCTGGATTTCTGACAAGCAAACTTTATCAAGATGGATGATGGTCCTGTCCAAACTACAGCAGCAGAACTCATTACTGGTGCAGAATTTGACAGCCAGATAGAAGACGTGTAGAAATCAGTGGAAAAATAGATTGAAATGTTTAAGTGTTTAAATAATGAAATTGTAAGTCTCTCTGGATAGAGCCTTGGCATCACGCTCCCTTTTCTCAGCTACAAATCCATGTCTCTGGGCATATATTGTCTCTGGTCAGCAGAAACCTGAGCTAAGAGGCTCAGCAGTGGCTTCAGTTCCTTCTCCAGTTTTATCACTGCATGACCTCCCACCTCACTTTTTCACATCAGACCTTCTCATAGGAGCTTTATTTTGTGCCAGAAGGTTGAATGACTGCTTCCTCTTTGGCTTACACCAATGCTGTATCATACATCGTTTATTTGGAGTGCACGCAAATCACCTGGGCCTTTCAGGTACTTCAGCTAGACGGCTCTAGGTTTATTCTCCAGTCATAGGTTTCCTACATAGCAGCACAGATGGTTTCATCCAGCTACAGTACTTTACTACAGGCCTTTCTCCCTCCTATGTCATACATACTTTGTAAACATTTTCAATCATCTAAGCTATAAAAAAGTGAAGTGTTATAGTAACAAAATACTTATTTGTCTCCTTAAGTGCTTGTCTGTAATTCAGTTTAATGATGCAGCACTTTCTTGTGGTCTCTCTTTGCCTAGAGGGTAGTTTGTATTGATTTAGTCTTTGTGTTAGCCTCAGTAAAAAAACAACCACATGAAACAGACTGCAAGTGGGAAAACTTTCCATAGGTGTAAAAACACATTTATCACCATAATGAAACTTTTGATTCTGAGCAGCATGTAGGAAAAAGAAATCTGGACACTTAAATAGAAAGCTTTATGAAGAGGAAAGGGCACTGCATATTTATGTTTATAGTCTATCTCTTCCTAAATAGAACAGACCACTTTGGATCCAAGTTACCATGGTGGGAAATAAAATACAACTTTACATTTACAATATCAAACCCAAATTTGAGAATCATAGAAATGTAGAATTGGAAGGGACCTCAACAGGTCATCTTGTCCAGTCCCCTGCCCTGGGGCAGGTCTAAGTATTATCTAGACCATCCCTGGTAAGTGTTTGTCTAACCTGTTCTTAAAACTCTTCAAAAACAGAGATTCCACAACCTCCCTAGGCAATTTATTCCACTGCTTAAATACCTTTACAGTTAAGACGTTTTTTGTAATGTTTAGCCTAAGTCTCCCTTGCTGCTGTTTAAGCCCATTACTTCTTGTCCTATCCTTAGTGGATACGGAGAACAATTTATTGTCCTCCTCTTTATAACAATCTTTTACATACTTGAAGAATCTTGTCATGTCTCCTCTCAGCCTTCTTTTCTCCAGACTCAACAAACCCATTGTTTTCAATCATTCCTCATAGGGCATATTTCTTTTACCACATCTTTTCCAAACTGGGATGTCCAGAACTGGACATAGTACTACAGTTGAGGCCTTATCAGTAGAGTGGAAGAATTACTTCTCCTGTCTTGCTTACAACACTCCTACTAATACATCCCAGAATGATGGTCGCTTTTTTTTCAAAAAACTGTTGACTCATATTTAATTTTCTGTAGTACTCCTTCCTAGGTAGTCACTTCACATCTTGTATTTGTGCAACTGATTTTTTTCCGTAAGTGTTGTACTTTGCATTTGCCCTTATTGAATATATATAATTTATTAATGGAAAGCATAAAAATCATTGGCTCACTTTTTCAAATTTTAAAATGAAGTCAAAATTGTCAAAAGTGAGTAACGATTTTGGGTGTCTCAACAATTGGACGGTTGGCTTAAAACACCTTAAATGGCTCTGATTTTCTGAAAGTACTCATCCTCTGAAGATCAAGCTTCTTTAAGGTATCGGGATAGGCATCCAAACACTAAGGCACTCAGAATTACTAGTTATTTTTGAAAAGTATGGCCCATTTCTTTTTCTGATGTTCATCCATCCTCTCTCTCCTTACTGGCTGAGAAGTATCATTTGAAGATCTATTTTCTACTTGGAACTTGGTCCTATTCTTGAGCACTTGATCTTACATTCTCCCCACACATCTACTGAGCAATTTTATTTAAATCTGATATATTATTTTACAAACCAATACTCTCCTTTGAGCCTAAATTGTCATTGAGTTTGAGCACCATTTGAGAAATACTAACCCAAATCCAAAATGAGCCATTTTTGTCCAAATCACATTCAATATAAAAATATTGACTATGGGCTTGTCTACACTGCCCCGCATTTTAGATTACTGGAGTGGGAATAGCAGTGTGTACCAAAGTGTTGCACTGTAACTCTGCTGTGTGGATGTTGTATGTGCGAACTAAAAGGTTCCTAGTTGCCATTAAATATAATCCTCTTCATATAGGATTACATTAATGTGAACTAGGAACCATTTAGTTTGCACCTGCAGATTTAACACGGAGAGTTACAGTGCAGTTATTTGGTATGCATTGCTACTCACACCTTTCTAGTCTGAACTGCAGGGCAATGTTCATGCAGCCTTAGTTGCATTTTGAACGTATTTATTTTCAGAGAGGAAACTCATCAACAATAGACCGCAATTTAACTGAGAAACAGCTGTAAGTGATCAGAGGGAACAATCAAACTATTATGCTTAAGTACTCAGGGGAGAGATTGTTGGTCAGGACAGAGGACTGGGAGACAGGGATCTTCATTTCTATTCCCAGCTATCCTGTGGTTTTTGAATAAGTCATTTAATATGTGTACCTCAGTTTACCTGTAAAACGGAGGCGGTACATTTTAAGCGCAGGAAACAGTGGTATGCAAAAATTATCTGTTTTAAATATGCAGTGGCCACATTAAAGAGGTTTCTTCCATTTTTAGCAAGATTACCAGTTTCAGCAACATTCCCCATTTTAAAAATAAAAGGAAACTCTCTCACACTGGCAGAATCTTTCCTACTAGAATGAACATTTAAATGTGTCCACAGTAGAAACATAACAGAAAGGCAAAGAAAAAGATCACTAGTTCAAGTACAACGGACTCCAGCTTTGAAACATTGGCATTTGGATCTGGAGTGTAGTTTCACCATTTGTATAGAGATGGGGCCAGGTATAGAGCATCTGGTTTCAAACTTTCTTAAGATTTCAGGATTCAAAAACTCCACTCTAGATTGAACAAGGGGATAAAAAATGGAGGGAGTTAAATGATGCTGTGTGACTAGTGCAGTCTTCCATCCTATGAGATTGGGCAAGTTCTTGAAGCAAGTTCTGACTGTCAAAGAAAACTGTTAAGTCATACCACCATTCTTCTCTTAAAACAATGCCCAGCTGCCCTGTAACTTTCACTCTAGGAATAGATCCAGATTACTTGAATCTTATGCACATTTTTCACCCCTCATATGAATAACAGAATTAAGCCAGTAAGCACTATTGTAGGTCCTTCTTCTCCCATCAGAGAAAACCATTATCACTTTTTAACTTGACCACATTGGGGTGTCTAATTTTTTGTTTTTTTGTTTGCAAAATCAGGCATTATTCTGGAAGATACTGCAAATGATGCTGAAATTCAGGAATTGTACAAAAAATATATAAAGATCATTCATTATGGATAATGAAAATTATGTCAGTCTCAGAGAACTTAACCTCCTATTCTGGTGAACATTAATACTAGGTAAAAATTCTCTCTTTAATTCACAATTTTTGTATGTGCTAGACAGTTGCTCCAAAACAGAGTCAAACCACAGGGTCTTTAACGGCGTTTGCTCTCTGATACCATGCTACTGGTCTGATTTACCCAGACACCAAATTTTAGGCAGAGGATCACTGTGTGTGTTGTACCACATTGGCACATACTGTCAAATATAATTTAGAATTGCTTTATACTGTAAGGAAATTACCAAATCTTTCCACATTAATGAAGTTTTTTTTTATCTGCAGCATGTAGTTATAGGCAAATAGTGCTAATTCATGTGGGAAAGCCGTTTACATATTGGCAATCATTTGAAGTGCTGTTATCTTATGATGAGAACATAACAAGTTTCAGAATGAGAGGGTAACCAAACCAAACCCACCATTAGAATTATGTTAAAGTATCTCTATAGTTACTTTCCCAAAGTAATAGTCTATCATTAACTACCTTCACTCACTAGAGAGGAAGCCTGGCCTTGTGTTTAAGTCATGGGACTGCTCTTTATTATGGTAACATTCACAGCCCTAATCCTGTACATGCTTATGCATACTTAACTTTTAGCATGTGAGAATCCCATTTGGGACTACTCATGACTACACATGTGCTTGAAGTTAAGCACATGCATAAGTGTTTGTAGGATCTGAGTCTAAGATGGAAGGTCAGAACTGAAAAAAAGGGGATGTTTTACATAAATCTAAATCCTTGCTTCTTTTGAAAAATATTCTTTGTTGCTACAAAATAATTGTGGGACCTCAAAAATGGATTTTGTTTTTATAAAGTCATGAGTTGAACCTACAAAATGTTTTGTATTTTTTGTGAAACCACAAAAAGTATGTTTTTCCCCCAACTAGCTTTGTGGGTTTTTCCACAGAGCTCTAATGAGGGGTAAGTATTTGAAAAAATTGTTACTGAAAATTGCATTTTGGAAGATTAATTTCAGTAATATATTTTGCCTCTTTGTAATGCATTTGCAGATGCCTAAACTCATATTTAAATGGATCTATAGTAAACATTTAAAATGAAGCAATTAAAAACTATATTCCTGAAATAAAAAGCTATTTTTGTAACAGTTCCAGGGTTTCTGAATGTATTGTTTCTATTCAAGCTACCAGCAATAAATATAGTAGTTATATAAAAAGGTACATGGAACATTAAAACTATACCACTAGTCAGAGTGCTTGAAATAATTTATGGCAGGTAAACAGCAGTGCAGACATTTTCTTTGGCAATTTGTAATAAACCAGGAACTTTGTGAGGACTTACAGAAATCCTTTTTGATGTACAATACTTTACACTTTTTTCAATTGTTCTACAATAGACTAAGAAGGTTCCCTCCTCCAAGACTGAATTTTTCACTATGGGTTAGAGGGAAATTATTTCAATAAGCATCCTTCAACTTGTACTGTTCAGCAATGTATTTCATTCTTGTTAGTGAGAAACTATGAAGTATGGGTCCTGCAAAATGAGAGATCTATCTATTTTAGGTTTCCTTCCATTGCTGTCTAAATGCCATAAAGTTAATAATAGTGTAACCACCATCACAGGGCATTTCATCTGGAACCTCCTAAGAGTATGAATGTCTACAGCTTGAGATAAAAGGACTAAGGTGCAGATCATCAAAGACATTTAGATGCTTCAGTGGGAGGTAGGTGTCTAAATACTTTTGAACACCTGGGCCTAAGCTTCTAGTTGGCAAGTGTAGCAGATATATATCATCTATTAATCAGGCATAGACAGACAGGCATATACACTGATCAGTGGTTCACAATAGCAGAGTATGCCTTAAATTTTAATATTCCTATGAATTCCCTTGTATGGCTCTTTCCCGCTTCTCCCTCTTCCTCATTCTCCTCTCTTTTCTTGTTGCTTCCTACTAACATTTCCCCTTCCATCTCAACACTCATTGGTTGGCCCTGGGAAGCTGCTATATTACTGGGAGAAAGCCTCATCAAAGAAGATCATGTGGAGATCTGTGCATTCTATCTTTAAATCTGTAGTAGGAAGCCAGACAGAGCGGGTGTGGGGGGGAGAAAAAGTTTTAGGAGAAGCTTTGCCATGAGGCTTTAGGGATAATATTGTTTTCCATTATTCAGTGTTGTATGAAAATGACTCATCCTATGATTAATTACATGTTCTCACATAAGAGTGAGTCTGGCACTTAGGCCTGAACATGTCAGAGCTGGCTCCACCTGATCTTCTCTGGCAAGAAGCTCCACAGTTGGGGGTCATATTGTTTAAAACTAGACAGGATCATTAGATCATTTAGTCTTACCTCCTGTATATCATAGGCCAACAATACCTCCCAGCACCTGAAAAGTAAACCCAGCAATGGAAAAGAGACCACAAGGGGGCTGCCATTCAGAAGTAGGGTTACCCCTCAAAGAGATCCTGGTGACAATTGATAGATAATTCCAATGAACTGGCAGGGAGGTAAGCAGAGGTTGGAAACCCAGTCTGAGGCATAGCCACATGGCTTTCTCAGCACTGCAAACCCCAAGCATTTGTAGGTGCCATTGTTGAGCCCTTTTTTTTCTTTTGATTTGCTATGAGGAAAACATTTAAAAACTAATAGGTCCCAGAAACAAAGATGTTTTCCAAAGCTTAGACTTCAAGCACTTAAATCTAATATAAATTGGGCGATCCTGTCTGTACACCTCCTTTAAATAAGGAAATCCAGAAGGTACACAGCAGAGGGTAATAGTGTACCTAATGTTATAAATTCAATAAGGGAGCAATGCATTCTCGGTACTATAAAGGAGGCCTTCTTGGAGGACGGCTTCTCATTTCCTTAGAATGCTAGAACAAGGAATAATGAAACTAACTTCCACCAATAATGATAAAGGTGGGTGTGTGAGTGTAGACCAGATCACTGTCTCTGAGGAGCTCACTGGATTTGAGAAGGCTTGCTATTGTGGAAGAGACACCTGTGACTGGTCCACACTAGATTACTAATGGAGCTGGTGCTTGACAAACAGTGGACAATTTCCCACAAATAATCTCATTGTAGGTGTAGCCAGTCTTATCAAGACATCAGAATCACTTTGACGTACAGCTCTTAAATACAATTGTTTAACCTGAAACAACCATGCTCTCACAGATACAAGTCATTGTTCATTTCCTCTAGTCAGTAAGAAAGGGTAAAATAAAATAAGCAGACAAGGTACTTATCCACTGGATTTTTACTTGCATCAAATTCCTTTTTATTATGGTTCACTCATTTTCCTTGCTCTGGTGATCAGCTCATAATTCAAGCAATTGCTGTTTGAATGATTTTTCCAACTTGTTTGTAACATCATGTGCTGAATTTGTCCTCGGTGTAAATCTGCTGACTTCAGAGGACTGACACCAGGGATTAATTTGGTCCAATATGTACATTTTCTGCACAGCCTAATTATCTTCACATACCTGAAATTTCATGTTGCATTTCCACTCACTGTATGGATACTTGTTAGAAAAAAACTGAAGTGATGATCAGAGTAAGGAACCCCCTGCTGCTAAAAGCAACCAACAAACTGCTTTTGATTCCATCAGCTTTTTATGCTTTGTTTTGTTTTAATTAAGGAGAAATTTTGTGAATCGTTTCTACCTCCCTTTCTCTTACCTGGAGCAACATCCTATGAGTCCTGAAGGAAAAACATATTTTGCATCATCAGAATCATAACACTGACATTAGTAACAGCTTTGTGTTAGTCATATAGCTCATAAAAACATCCCTTTTAGAAATAAATTAGGAACTTCATAGTGCAGCCTGGAAGGGTCAGCTCCCCTATTTTCATGGTACTTGCAGATATGAGGGGAGAGAGTCATGGTGAGAAAGGGACAATGGTGCCAACAATTATTAAACCAGGACTGGGACTCTGAACATGATGGAACCATGGCCTAGAGGTCTGAAGTTACAATTCCAGATACTGGATCAGTTATTCCAACTTCCCCAGGAGTACATGGGAAGCCTATGAGGAAACATAGGTTTGAGTGAAACCATGGCCTGGACAGCTAATGAGGTAGGATCAGAACAGGTCATGCTGACTTGTCATTCATTACTTTTGAAAGTTGAGCTGGTCAAAAATAGGGACTCGTTTTTCATGAAAAATGTGTCCCCCTGACCAAATCTCATGGCTGAAACTATGTACATCAAACACCAGAAAGCAAGTAAAAACAACCCAACATATATTATTTTTGACATGTAATAACTTTGAAGCCAATCTCATGATTTTGGGGGACCTGACTCATGAGGTTTGAAAGATTGGGGTTGGCAATACTGCTTAAGTCTAACTTTGCCAGAATTCTTCATATTAACATATTAACTTAAAGTCTTGATATTGTCCATGTGAAACTGCTTGGCAGTCATGCTTATTTGTAATAGTTTTAGATTTAATACTTGTCAATAAATGGCCAGTAGGGACCATAAATACAGGTCTAATCCATTTACTCTTAATGGTTCCCTTCTTTTGCACCATTTCTAAGACATGACTCTACGCCTTCCTGAATTTCATCTTGTTGAGCTAGAGAGGTACCTATCTAGATTTAGGGCCTGACCCAAAAGTCAATGAAGTTAATGGGAGTCTGTTTATTGACTATTTTCTTTGGATCAGGCCCTAAATTGTGATGAGAATTCCTTTGTACTGGATTAGAACCGAAATGCAGTTTTTCTCCTTTGATGTCTTCCGACAAACAAACAAATATGGGGTTTAGGCTTTTCCAGGTTTGAACACAGAACTTCAGTTCATTCTTGCTATTAATAGAACTGCCAACAGTTTATTTGGGCAGGACAGTCCTGAGATTTTAAAACTGAGAATATGTAACTGTCATCCCAGGAGTATTCACATCTGTTCTAATCTTTGCTCTGAACACTGTTCTTCTCCCACTGACTGCAAGCTGCCATTATTCTGTAAGCTTTACTCCCCCCACACCCCAACAGTCCTTTGATCTGCCACTGGGTAGAGAGGGTAGAGGAGAGAGGTTTTGTGATTGCCCCCAAAACCTCCCACAGACCAGGGCAGCCCTTTACTGGGGCAGTACCTCACAGGCCCTGTCTCCTCTCCCTGCTCTGCCAGCAGCAGATCAATGGGCTACTGAGCTGCTGTTGACATCAGGAGGAGTTTGCTGGTGCGCAAGCCCTGCTCTCTCAGGATCAGGTCCTCAATAACCAAAACCTGTTAGTTTCCTCCAGCACTGTGAGGAAAAGAGTTTATCCCACTTTCTCATGAGGCAGCAAGCTAGCTACGGCTGGAGCTGTAGTGGTCTTTTCTGCTTGGCTTGTGGGAGTGACCATCTCTGCCATAGATTTAAAGATGTTGCTACTCTTCACTCCAAATATGGGTTTTTTAAACAAAAATGCTGGCTTTTCTAGGAAGGAAATGTCCCATCCCTCTCTTAAATGCATTGCTCTTCATGTAATCTGTCTCTTCTGCACACATTCTGAGGCGCCTCAAAGACATTTTACATCAGATTAAAATGAAAATGAGGATGATATTGAAATCCCATCTCCAGTATGATTGAATTATGGAATCTCTAGCTTTTGGTAAGAATTCACCACAAGCTTATCAGAGGCAGAGAGAATGGTTTGTTTTAATCTAAAACTCAACCCTTTCCTTCACCCCCAGAAGAATCTGTTTTGTTTCACAGAGGAAATTCGTACTCAGTCCCAAACTGACCAGTTTTAGAAAGAATTTTCCAGATAGATCTTTTGGGCTTCCGAAGTTGTACTGCATATAGCACAATGGTGTCCTGGTCCATGACTGGGAATTCTAGGTGCCAGCATAAGATAAGTAATAAATAATAATATAATATTGTTCATCTGTGTAATGTCCAAATAGAAGACAAGAAAAAAGGAATAGGGCAGAAAAACTTTAAAAATTAGATGAAATTAATTTCTTTAATGTCAATTACATTTTCTCTAACCTCACTGTCCTGATTAATCATTTCTGAGGTAAATAATTTACAGTAACAAAAGCAAGATTGTAGCCAAATGGGTGGTGGGACAGATGTAAAGTTGCGTTTGAAATTAAGGGCAGCTCTCATAATGAAATATTTTAGAAGTATGGGTATAAATGCATAATTAAATGCATTTTAGGAACAGCACATTTTGCTAATGATTAAATGAAACATTTGTTCTGTCTTCAATCAATCTAAAATTTATATAAAGGAAAATAGAACAATTTTTATGGCTGCCCATCCTTGAATTCAGATGTTAGTTTACTCCTTGAAAAAAAAAAAAAGAATTGTGCATGCAGCGTAACATGTAACTTCTGAAATCCTTTGAAGAGCCCATTGCGATGAATGAGTTAATAAGGTAATTCTAGAAGCCCAAGTTTGTTTCCTTAGCTACATAACATTACACAAACATTTTGGTTGCAATTTTGTGGCAATGGTTTCACAGTTATTTGATTAAAATGCAGTGCCTGGCTGCTTCAAGCCTGGGAGCGTCTGATATCAGTGAAAGCTCTTTAGAAGTGTTACAATTTAAAATTACAGCTTACCCTGTTTGTTGAGGTATTTTTAGTCTATTTATTGCAAGTATAAATTTAGTCCTATACATCACTGGTTTAATGCCACTCTCATGAGCTGGTCAGAAAGACACTTTAGCCAGCACCAAACAAAGGTCAACAAATGGGTGTCTTTAAAAAAAAAAAGCAGCATTAAGTGCTTTAGATAGCAAAATATCTTGTCAGCAAAGCCTGCATGTCTAACCTCTTTACTGCAGTGTCCTACTTATAGAAAACACTCCCATTGAAAAGGGCTTTTTCCAAGATCTAACATTTCAAACAAAAACATATCTAAAATTAGGTGGAAAGTATTTGTGAGATCCATGAGCAGAGATAATCAAAAGAATAAAAGAACAAGGAAGGCAGGGAAATGGTGATGAATCACTATGTATCCAGGAAGAATGATGTAATGCATATTTCTATGAATGGTTATTCTCTGGTTTTATTATCAACAGCATCATGAGTTATTTATTTCTGATTATTTTGTTTGGGGTGTCAGGAGATGTTGGTGCCTGCAAACCCCTGGAAACCAAAGTTTTCTGTATATATAAAAGGCATAGTAGCTAGCATGCAGGCAGCCACATTATGGCTCAGCTGTTACCCTTGACTTTGCTCTAAACAGACCCTCTCTTCTCACCTCCAGCTCTACTGCACATATTCATTTTCTGGGCTAACATAGGTCTCTGGGCATTTCCTGAGCTAAGTTTGCTAGTTGTGTCAAACTGCGAGAAATTCTTCTAGGAGCATTGGAAGTGGGATGATTTCAGTTTTCAGTGTGTGTGAGGGGGGAGTGGGAAGGGTTGAATTCTTTCCCACTAATGCCCGGCCCCACATTCCAATCCTCCCTCTGGAATCCCTCCAACTCTTAGTCTCACACTTACATGTCTCAATGACTGCACAGGCTCACCAGTTAGCCTGTCAGTGGAGTTTCCCCAAAATGGCAGCAGAGCTACTTCTGGGTCTCCCCATAAAGCTATAGCTGCACAGAGCTCTACTGTTTTTCAGATTGAGGGTGGATTTCAGATTGGAAGGGGGAAAAACTAAGAGGTGTCCCTATGTAGTAGCAGTTATGAAGGTAGTTGTGAGGTCTGGGAAAGAGGGTGGATGGATACTGGAGAGTGCATCTTGCCTGTGAGGTGGAGGCCAGGCACAGATGTGAGTTCAGCATCTGTAAGGGAAGAAGCTGGGGTTGGAAGCAGGAGGTACAATGAAGGTGCAGGGGTGGGCATACAAAACAGACTTCCCGTGTCTAGTCTACACAGCATGTGTGTTTCTAGGAGCAAAGTCTTAAAACCTGTATCTAACTTCAGGGTGGTTGTTCAGAGCTACAATCTGAATCTACATAACACTTTTGTACTGGGCGTATTTTTATTATACTGGGGTATTGTCTCACCTTGACCTGTATATCTAAAGGATCCTCCATGCTTGGATCCATCTCATGCCATGCACAAAGGAAAGTGGGATTCAGTCTCCACCTCTTTGGCACTCTCATCCTAGGACCCCTGGGAAGCATTCTGTGGGTCCAGGGTTCAGCAAGGTAGAGGGTGGAAATATGGGCTGAGATGCAGTCATGGCAGGCATGCTGTCCCTCTTCTAGTTTCACAGATTGCCTGAAAAAGATCATGAAGCCTGAGGCTCTATTATTTCTTCCGTGGAGCTCTCTGCCCCTGAGGCCTCTGCACATATCTGTGGCAGTGAAGAATCACTGGTAGCAGAGCTTCAACGAAGCCACACTGTTAGGGAGGTGGGGCAGAATGATGTGGGGCCAATTAAGAGACAGAGTGGCTCTGTGAGAATCATGTTGGGCCCCCTTGGATTCCCTGGGGTTTCAGTAATTTCTTTATGCAGCAGCTTTCAATAAATAGGCAAGTCATCTGCCAAGTTGGGGCCTCATTCTGTACAGAATATTTCTTCTGGCTTCTTTGCAGTGGGAAAAAGTTCCTTCTGCATAAGCACACCAAGAGAGGAAGGGATGATTGTCTGGTGAATGTGGATTCTATTCCAGCTGTGCCACAGTCTCCCATGAGCCTGGGCAAATGACATGATTTCTGGGTGCCTGGGTTCCTCCCCTATGAAAATTGGGCTACAAGTGCTTCCCTTCGTCACTGGGGCATTATGAGGATATATTGATTAGTGTTTGCATAGTATGCAGGTGCTATGATGATGAATACTATACTATGAAAAAGGGGATCAAATGTGCAAAATCTTCACCACATCTTTGCAGACCTCAGGAGATGGAGATATTTTACTTTACTTGCACTTTAGTAGGCAGGGTAACAGGCTAGAAAAATATTCTCTGCCCCAAGCTGCAGTGCATAAGATCTGTGTAGCCTATTCTGCACTCGTTCAGTGTGTAGAATACATATTGATGTCAAAGGGATCTTCTGCAGAACAAATGTGGCAATAGAGAACAGCACTGGAGATTGGAGACAAGGATATTCCTTGCATTGGTCCGATAATAATAAAAGGAATGTTACGCTCTTGTTTACAGATAGAAAAAGCAGTAAAATAAAAATATTTTCCCTGTTGATTATTATCTCACCATTAAAAAAAACCAACCAAATCCAAATTCTAAAGAACATCATATCAGCTAAAAATATTGGGAAAAACATTGCAAGGGCCAATAAGGTAATTATTTTAAACCCAGGAACAGGACATGGAATTTCTACATCACTTTACAATATTATATTCTATGAGCATTCCATATACAATTCACAATATTTATATTCTGTAATGGACTAGCCTATCTGACCATATTTCACATTATGGGGCAGAAAAAAACAAGCCAAACATGTCAGGTTTTCAAAGCGTGCTTTGTCTGACTTCTATATTATGGACGTTAAATAAATTTTACTGTATTCTAATCCCCTTACAACTTTTTTTTGCAGTTTTTAGTGCGCTTTTCTGAAAAAAATAATAAATATTCCGCCATCTATCCTGTGCAAAATCCACAGGAGCTATCTTGTTTCGTAAGGGAAGAAACAAAATTTGTTAGCTCTTTTGTGGATTTTAATTGATATTAGGCTAACCCCAGAATTTTTTTAAAAACAGTATCTTAGAAACTATACAGTAGTTCATGTCCTGCTCCTCTGGGGAGAGCATCATTTATTATTTACAAAGTGGATAAACTATAGACAGATGACATGATGATTAGTGTCAAACGTATCACAGTCCCACAGCAAGGACTGCACCTGGAAAGTGTTTATTACAGCCAGAAAGACAGTGCCTTCTTAAGATATTCTTGGGCTGTGACTCATGTAATGACTAATAGAATGTTACTTTACTCAAATCTACCCTGTCCCTAATCCATCTGTTATTCCTGTTGCTACAAAGGGCAATACAATTTGCCAGGATGTTTCTATACAGATATAATACATTTACATGATTGACCCTCTATTGCTGCTGGAAATGTCAGCCATTATGGCATTAAAATGTACTGAAGGAGTGTATTTTTGGACAAAATCTTTGCAATGGGAATTCCAGGTGAGCCATCTAGAGGCAATAGTGGGATCTTCTTAAACATAATCTGTAGTGTAATAAATTCATCTCACATAAATAACTTTTAAAACTCTTAACATTATATGTACCAATAGCCGAGAGATTCCCGTCTGTTAAATTCAGAAACTTCTTAAATGCTTTAATTTCCAGTACACCAAAGCTTTGCCTTTAACAGTTTCCTCTGCTTTTTTCACATGATTTGTAACAGTGATTTGGATTGTTTTTTGCTAATGCAGTGTCAAAGCGAACCTATATTACTCATAATAAATACTATACCAGTTAAAGCAGGTAATTGGGAGTCAAAAGGCCTGGATTCTGTTCCCAGGTCCACCACTGACTCATTGTGTAACCTTCGGCATGTCTCAACCTCTGAGTCAGTTTCCCTAGCTGCAAAATAGGAGTCCTAATATCTACTTACATTTGTACAATGCCTTGAAATCTTTGGATGAAATGAGCTAAGGTCAAAGTATTAGTACTATATATATATATACACACACACACACACACACACACACAGAGGCCAAATTCTGCCTTGACTTCCATCCTGCACAACCCTACCAAAATTGAGGATGCATTGAGGTATATAAATCAGGACAGAAGGGTAAGCCATGAATGCACTTACACTCTGCAGTCAGTGGAAACAATATCAGTACATGCCTTATAAAAGACCATGAGAATACCACTCCAAAATGTTAGTAACAGCTTAAAGGAGAGATGCTGCAGTATATTGGGCAACTGCTGTAGAAAACTGAAGAATTATAGGAGATATTGGTAAAAGGCACTATTTTCACCATTGTTAATATAAATATTTCAACACTTCTGGCTAAGTCACATTTAAAAACATTTCTACTCACAGAAATCATAACGTTTTTTCTATGCCATATGAATAAAAGCAGCTAATAAAAAATTCTATTCCCAAGAAACTTTCCAAAATAATGCACTTAAAGGTAGGTCCCTCAATTCAGGCCCTGATCCTGCAATTGATAGCATGTGGTCAGAGCCCCATTGACTACAGTGGGTTAATCAAAGGTGCAGCCTGCCTAAAAACCACGAATTGCAGGATCAGTGCTTTAAATGGTCACTTAGGTTCCTTAATTAGATATTTAAGGGCCCAAGGCCTATTAATAGTCGGGAATAGCAATATAGCAATGGCTGGCTTGCAATCGGTATAGCTGCATCAACACTAACTCCTGAGTATAGAGAAACTGATTAGCTCACATATGTTAGGGAGTGTTAACAAGAAGGGCCCAGTTTTTCAAATCAAGCCTATGGTGGGTAAGACTGCGAGGAAGGGTGGTGGAAGGGGAAACAGCTTGGCCATCTTCTTTCTGTTCCCCAAATTCGCACTCTGGGAAAGCACTCTGTTCCTGCCCCCAAAAGTACATGGAGAATGGAGTCATCAATGTAAGGACTCCCATTAGGAGCTGGAATGGACCACAGGGCTGCTTCTCCTTCCCTTTCGGCCTGGTAATGTGGGCTGCTCACATCACGTGGTGGAGCGGCTACTGTGTGAGGAAAATGAGGTGTGGGAGCACTAGCACAGCAGTGGAGCTTGAAGGCTGAGCAAACAGAGGCTTTTTCACACTCCCCTTACTTTAGTCCATGAATGAGATATTGCTCTATGCTGTACAATGATGGTTAACCAATTCAAGATGTTCATGGTACCCAACCTTGAGCCTGATTCTTTCCCTCTTCCCTCAGCTTCTGGTGATCTGGCTTTTCATTAGGGCTCCTATTGGAGGATAAAGCAGCCCTCTCCTCACTCCACTAGCTAATGGGAGTGCTTTTTGGGTCAGGTGATTTGACCCTGTCATCTGTTCTTCTCCCTATCTCTACAGCTTTGGTGAGCTGCTGGCAATGTTCCCTATAGCTCACAATCTGTTCCAGCTGCACTCCTTTATCTTCAGTTGAAGTGACCAATTCAACTCCAGTTCCCGTTTACTTTGGACAGCTGTGGTCTCCTGTGGCTTCTCTCTCAGACATCATATGTGCCTCATAGTATATTTGAAAATTGTCTTTCAAGAATTACAAAATACTTTTGTTAACTGGGCAGTGCCAACAATTGTTTGCATGTAGTTTGTGGTGCCTGAGGTCATAAAAATAGTACCAAAGAGCACGCATGATAATTCCCTAAAGACCCAAGTGCGATAAGCATTATGAATCAATCACAGACACTTATTCAAACAGAATAACTAAATTCTGTTCTACAGCTGTTTCCTAGGTAACTAAACCAGTACCACAGAAACAGATAGTACACAGTCAGGGTCGGCTCCAGGGTTTTTGCCGCCCCAAGCGGCAATGGGACTGAAATGCACTCATAAAACAGCCCGAGGAGGTAGTGCCCCCGCTCCTTATAATCTTGAGCCCAGTGAGGACCACAATCATCTAGGACATGTGAGATGCAGATTCAAATTCTTGCTCTGAAACAGGCATTTGAACCTAAGTCTTCCTACCTCCCACATGAAGGGCCTATCAACAGCTATATGGTATTTTGGAGTGGGGAGGAGGGCTCTCTCTCAGTTTCTCCTATTGAAGCTGTGCCACTGTGTATAAAATACTTGGCTAGTCACTGAGCCAGAAAAAGAGTGTGAAAATGACTACATAGCTTGGAGGTTAGGGTAGTCACCTGGATAGTGAGAGACCTGAGTTCAAGTAGCAGCTCCAGTGATTATTTAATGTATGTACACAAAGTTGAATGGCTTTAATTTGGACAGACCCACCCCAGACTAGCCTATAGCTGGTGGCTAGGCAATTCACCTCGGAAGGGAAGATCTAGCTTCAAATTCCTGCTCAGAAGAGGGATTCAAACCTGGGTCTCCTACATTCTAGGTGAATGCCCTGGGTTATAAAAAGGCTGCTGCCTCTTCCTCTGGCTGTTTTATTAATCTAAGTGCCTGGAACAAAGTGTTTTATTTGACCCAAAAGGGACTTTTTCAATTTGCTGAAAATTCTGAAAAAAGGTTGGATTTGGTTCAACCTGAATCATTTTTTTTTCAGAACTACCAGCAAAACAAACAAACAAACAATCGGTTACTCACCATGTGTATTTATATTCAAAATGGGCTAATACTCGTCTTATGAATAGATATAAATACATAGTTATACTGTCAGCCAAACCTCAATGTCCTTTTTTGTGGGTGCAAAGTCATATTTGCAAAGATTTGCACCCACATTTAATGAATGAATTGCAGCTGCAATACCTGGTTTGTGGGTGCAGATTAGATAGTCTCTTCCCATGGTAAAACCTACAGGAGGGGACTTTATAGTGGGAAATCTCCTCAAGGATTTCCTTGCAGAGATGCCGTCTCATTCACCAGTCCATTCTCCCTCCCTCCCTCCCCGATAACAGCCTCAGGCTGCATTCACACTTTGGAGTATTTTCTATGGGGACGGATTGTGGGGTATGTACATTCCCTTCTTCTTTCTCTGGCCAAAGTCCTGGCCATCCCCTTCCTTGATTTGACCTGTCTCAACTCCATCTCCCATCATAGGTGCATCTGATCACTTGGAAAGCCCTCAGCAGAATTAAAGGACCAGGCACCAGAGTTCACCTTCCTCACAGGACCCTTCTGCATATACCCCCTCCATGTGCACATCTTGAGTGGGGGTGATGCCCTGGCCAGGAATTCTGATGTCTAACTACTATTATTTACAGTAACTGTTGGGCAGCAAAATACAGGCACATATACTCAGGTGCAAAATTACACCTGCAGACAGACAAGAGTTGTGAAACTACCTACTATGCTGATAGGTAATGATAAGGTTAGTTGGCCTTACACAATACAAAAGCCTGTAATACTTGCTCTAAGGGCCTATTTGCATTTAACTAGGAAAATGAGAGAAAATAAAATAAATAGATTACACTGGATGTTACTCTCGTTTACTCTATGCAAAAAGTAATTTGTAAGTAATCACCTGGTAAGTGATGTTTATTTGTGACATTGTGGTAACTGCTTCCCAATTTATTTCATGCTGGTTGGAAAACAAAAACATTTTTTTTTGTTATTGTACAGAGCTACAGAACAGCATTTCTGCTTTATGCACTTAGCATGTTTTTTATGCCTAAAGAACCACTTTGCATGTGTTACTCTGATGACAAAAGCCCAATAAATGCATATTTAACCACAGTGTACTTTTTTGTATAAATTGTAGTGCTGGGTTGAACATGAGAATTGAGCTGATCTAGCCATTAAATGCCAAGTAAACTTTAATCAGACCTTCTGGAGAATCAAGAAGTTTGGTAAACTTGTTTTAAAAATAAAAATGCACGCATCCTCCTTTATGTGGGTCAAGACATTAAATGTTGACATCCACATAGCAAATGCAGTAAGCCAGTAAAGCACACCAACAATAATAAATTGTAATAATTTTAGTTATGCTTTGAGGTTCTCTCTCACATCCATTAGTCAGCTTGCCCCAATAGCCAGCCAATGTTAAAAAATAGTGCATAAGCATGTATAAGTGTAGGGAAGGGAATTTTAGAGAAAGATACCAAAGAAGCCCTATTGTTATGGAAAAGGCCATAAGATCTTAAATACCCATGGAGAATAGAGAGACTTTCTGTTTTGACAGATGAATTACGTGCAGCTTATAGAAGAGGAATTACAATATCTCCCTACCCACCAAAAAACTAGAATCGGCAGACAAAACTTCTGGAATTGTACAGTCAAACTTTGAACTACACCCATTAAAGATAATAAGGTTATACAGGAGGGAAAGTCAGTGCAAAATTGGGCCCATGTGGTCTGTCCAGTGGTATGCAGAGATTCCTTTTGCAGTGGTTTAACTTTCATTCCATTGATTTCAGTGGAGTAACTCCAGCTTTACGTTGTTGTAAATGGGATTACAATTAGGTCACACATAATTACAGTTCCTGAATTGCAGAGTGTGCTCCTATTCTGAAAATGGCTCTAAATATGAAGACCTGGGGTTTCATGTTTGTATGTTTGCCCTCCATATCAGATTGCTCTGTTTAGTGGAAAAAGATATTTTTCCCTCTTAGCTGCCCATCCTTCAAACACTGTATACGCTCTGAAAGTCGTCACCAGCAGTAACTCTGGCTAAAGTTAACTATATTATACTTATGATTATGGTGCAGCAGAAATGTACAATTCTGTGCATTTTAAGGAAGAGATTCTGTCTCTGAAACTCCTTTGGGCAATGGACATATGCAGAAAAAAATAAAAAAGCAGCTCCCACTGCTGTTAGTTGACTCAGCAGTGATAACTTGATTAAAAAATAATAAAGCCATTTGTTGCTGAAGTCAGGAGATATGCCTTGGCATACATACAGAGACCAGATCTGTCAAGAAAGGACACGCCAATTTTCCATAGTCACATGTCTGAATATACCCACACTTAATGTTTGATCAACTGCTAGACTTAAGAATGGACCCACAGGACCTCATCGGTTATAAGTCATAACCTTTCTTGTTATAATCCTGCGCTATCTGCAGGGCATGCCAATACATCAGGTTATAAAATCTGCACATCTACTCTAGTGTTATTTATATTTGAATCAGCCAGGGACAGTACAAAATGCCTTGCAGCTAGGGAAACCCTTACGAACATGGGAATGTCATTGTTTTTGCAACTGATTCAGTTCAGTGTTATGCTGTGTGGTAATAATGAAACGTTTGAGGAACTGGACAAGGCTCAACAATATAAAAAAAGTGCACTGTTTCCTCCTTGTGGAGGATTGAAGTACTACACTAGATTGCGGGCATCATTGTTGTGTTGAAGTGTACAGGAATGCTGAAATTACCGAGGCATCTTACAAAATCTGAGATTTTCTGACACACAAGATTGCTATTTCTTATCAAAATTAATTTACGATTATGAAAAAATATGATGGATGCAGTGTAAGAGATCTACATAAATGAGCTTATCAGGTGGGATGTTACACTCACCTTATTGCTTTAAAGTTGAATACGCCTGCTTGCTGGCACAAAAATACATGTCTAATTCCACAGCAATAAATCACAAGACTAAATGGCATCAGTGTGAAAATTCTGAAGGGAACAAAGACAAAGGGTAACTGAGCCACGATGGGGTCAGATCCTCAGCAGACTTCAAAGGAGCCAATATTTACACCAGCTGCTGATCCGGCCCATTTAACTTATCAGTAAACACCAGTGGTATTAGAGGCTTGCAGCATGAGCTACACTATAGCTATGGTTTAGAAAGGAACCAAAGCCAGGATCCTGGAAAGACTTACATACTTAACAATACATACTGAATAATCTCATTGAAGCCAATAGGACTGCTCACAGGATCTAAAGTTAAGTATGTTTGTAAGTCCCTGCAGCATCAGAGTGTGAGGAGTCAATTGGTGTAACAGACTACAAAGCCCACCAGGATATTTAGTAGTAGTCTATTTATACTAATCATTAATAAAATTTTCACTTCTACAGCACCTACCACATGCGGATCTCAAAGCATTTTACAAGCGTTTAAGGAAATTACCCTTACAAGCGCCGCTGTGAGGTAGACGAGAACTATACCCATTTTATTGAAGGGCAAACCACAACACAAATATGTCAACAAAACAGAGGCAAAGAAGAAGAGATTTGCCCAAGGCCTCAGAGGGTAATGCCTACACTGCAATTAAACACCCACAGCTGGCCCGTGGCAGCTGACTGGGGCTCAGGGTGAGGGGCTGTAAAATTGTGATGTAGATGTTTGGGCTTGGGCTGGAGCTCGAGCTCAGGGACCCCACAAGGGGGAGAGTCCCAGAGGGCAGACTCCAGCCTGAGCCCGAACATCTACACCGCAATTTAGCAGCCTCATAACCCTGCGAGCTCTGCAAGCCCGAGTCAGCTGACATGGGCCAGCGGCGAGTGTTTAATTGCAGTGTACACATATACTCACAGAGTTAGGAATAGAAACCCAACCTCCCAACTTCCACTACTGCACTTTCATGCCAAGAGAGCTCTCTGATGATTATAACATGATCTTTTAAATTTACATGGCACTTTTCATCCTGATGGATGCCAAAATGCCTTACAGATGACAAGGAATACACACTGTTAGGTACAGGAATTTTCTCATTACCAGTGAAATGAAGAATCCTCTCAAGTGCCTGCTTAGCATCTGTTTAAAGCACACATTAACATTCCCCGACAGGCCAGACCAGCAGGTGAAGGATACCATAGCCAATTGAAATTGCTGGGCTGAGGAGATGAGATTTAGGTAGGCAGAATGCAGTTATCAGTGCTGCTGCGTGAAGAGTTCATAAGGAACCTCACACCCCGTTTAAGATTAACTATATTGGTAATTATGCAGTGGGAAGTGCTCACAATGGTGAAAGGCTCTGTACTCTGAGGGAGCTTCCTTTCCTCCATCCTTTCCTTCAGCTGACCACACTCCCTGCCTGGCCTGCTCCTTCCAGACAGCAAGTTCCAGGGCACTTGTAATTACTGCTGATGTCTTGGTGGAGGCAATCGTTCTCTTGCCTCTTTCAGCTGCTACCTGGTTGATCCCAGTTCAGGATTCTTAATGGTGTTACTCCTCATCTTATTTCTGGAGGCCCATGCCAACTAAATCCACTGTCATCCCAAATCCCAGGGACAAGGCATTGTGAGAAAGAAATCCTTCCTCTCCAACTATGGATGGCTCTGTACTAAACCCAGCGGCATGTATTGCCCTATAAGGTTCTATACAATACCTCATATAAGGAATTAAAAGGCAGCTCTCCTGCCTCTTCACCACCTCTATGCAGCTGACAGGCTTGTGTGCTGTTTGCATCTATGTCGCATGGTGATTTGTTTCAACCATTGTCATTCTTCACTAGCTCATGGATTAACAGACTCTTCAAATAAAATTCTGAGAAATCATTGCAAGTGTAAAATCAAAAGCAAATAGTTTAGCTTTACTGCATGTGCACACACTCTACCACGGATTCACTTACTTGAGTAGTGCAGAATGTATACATTTTGAAGGGAAAAAAGCCCCAAGTAATTAACCACAAATACTGTAATTATCAGTGTTTTTCCCCTAGATGCTTAAGAAATCACTTCAATGAGCGCTTTGTTATGGAAACCATTTAATATGAAACACGTCAGGTTAGAAATGTTAATAGCAGATGAGCTCCTGTGAATACACATGGTCTTCTAGTGATGGATCAATGAAAGTGATGTAATAGGTAGCCATCAGCTGGATACTTTTTTAGCTACTTCTTACAGAAAAAAAAGTCAGTTTTGCATTTTTTCATATAAAATTAAGTGGAAAAATAGAAGCACGTTTTCCTTGGGTTTAGTCAATATGATGTTTTCTAACTAGAGGGACAAACCGCCTGGGCCACTAGCATGATTCAACTGTCAGTGTCGCATGCTCACATTTTCATCTCTCGGGGTTGTTGTGCAGGGGTTGTCCCCCATAGCTCCCTAAAAAAGTTTCACTTTGAGTATCAGGGTTTGAATCTAAACACTCAAAACACAACGGCCTAAAACACCAAGTTTTACCCCAAATTGGCTCTGCTTCATTGAAAGATTAGCAATGCAATTGGTGAACCTGCGTGGCATTTCAAGGGTGCGATGAAATCAGTGCGGTTTGGATGTTTCAGGCTCATTGCCAATATTTTGTACATCTCTAAGAGAGTCTTCACTGGCTGGTGAGAATTCCTTACAGGGAGTTCCAAGCATCAAGCATTTGAAGCAGATAGCGTCAGTGTGCGAAGGTGCACAGGCCCTTCAAGGAACACTTGAGAACTTTTATTGCCTGTCTGCGTGGGAGGTTTGCACTCTTGATGAGCTTGAATGAACATAAGCAGGCTTGCAAAGAAGATACTTAAATATAAATACGCCTCAGAGCCAGATGAAAACATACAGCATGATAACAGGAAAGATGGGAATACTCATGCTGCATGTCTGAAGACAGCAGCTGTGGTGTCTTGTTTTTCTCTTCCCAAAGCATCAAACCGAGTAAAACAAAAGAAAAGGGACACTTGATGGTGGCCTCACAATGTTAAATCTCTAATACCTGGAATAAGAGGCAAATGCTTGCTGTCTGCATTCCACATGGATTATCCTCCCAGGGCTAAATCCTGTACCCTTGCTGTGCCCAAATAGATGGGCTTGCCACAGGGATTCTCTGTGGGAGGAGGAAATCTACCCACTCCATGCCATGGAACCATTCTATGGCTGTTATTGCAGCCAAAAACTTCCCACATTTCCCTCACCATTGTAGGTAGGGGTGGAGAAAATGCATGGGAGCCAATGCAGTCATGGATCCATACGCCTCACCTCAGGGCCCCCCGGTCACTCCTGTATACTGAGGTGTAAGGAGCACCCATGGAACTCTGCACCATGGCCCATATGGAGTATGGAGCCCTTTGACAGCCTCCAGAATTTGTGTCTTTGACTGCTTAGTACAGTCGTTTTCTACCTTTTTCATTAAAAATTTTTGAATGCAGGTGCGGCCCACTTTGGAAATCTTAGACATAATCTGCGGATCTCTAGAGGTCCACAGGCCACAGATTGAAAAAATACTGGCTTAGTAGAATCACATTAACTCTTCTGCAACTCAAGTTCTCTGTCCCCACAGACTTGGGTTTAGCTTTGCCCCTTACATTATATAGTAATAATAGCAATCATTTCATTACTGCATTGTAATTATAAGGCACCCTGACACTGGGCCAATAAGGGAACAGCACAAGCAATTTAAATACAAAACAGTACTTCAGAAGGCTTCATGAAATAGATAACATAAGACCAAATGCAGTATTAAAACACCACCTATCTATCTCTAAAAAACTCTGTAAGTCTTCACTTTAGGAAATACACTAAATTATTTCCTCTAAATACAAATAGATATTGTCTTAATATGTTGAAAACAAAAATATATGGCTGGAAAACACAGGGGCTCCAATTTATAGGTCTACATGACCCACTTGAAATGGGAACACAAACACAGTTCTCACATGCTGCTAATAAAAATTCTTCAGCCGCAAGGGCTCAGTGCTCTTATAACTCAGGTCATTTGTCGTGTTTCTCTATCACTGGGCCGAATACACTGTACTCCAGTTGCTGATTTTGCAATAAAAAGGCAAACAAAATTGTTAATTGACTCCCAACCCTCCCCCTTCTGATGGTCACTATAGTCATTTTTCTACCTCCAGCAATGACATTACCTGCCAACACAACCACAGATGGCCTGAAAAAGAATGGGTTGTTATTACTTTGCTTTAGAGAAGCTACTTGGAATTTGACCAACAGTGGCAAAATACAAATTAGGAAGCATATTTTAATGATTTGAGGGTTTTTTCCTTATTCACTGGTCATTATGCTAGAATTAAGGTAACATTTTACAGAGCAGCCCATGGAATAGGTCTTATTCTTTTCCTTGATGATATATGGTAGCAAGAGAGAACTCCAGTTTGCAACTAACTCATTCCCTGTATATAATTTGTTTTCTTGCTGCAGGGGCCTGTTAATGGTTTTGTCACTTCTCTGCGTTTTTAGATATGCACCTCAAGAAGCGGAATGCATGAGAATAGGAAGAGCTGAGATTTACCCAAAGCCTTAAATGCCAGGTCCTTCAAAAACATCAGCTATGGTGGAAATTCTGCTGAAATTATTAAGATACATACACAGTCTGAATTTTTCAATAGATTCACAGTTCTTTCAATGGCAGGTGCCAGAAAATAAAAAAGGAAGCTTCACCTAACCACAGCTTAATATATATGATAAACATCTCTACTACGTCCATCTTGTTTTCTGATTCAGAAATATCTAAGGCGTTGTATTCTAATTTAGGGCCTAACCTTGAAAACCATAACTCATACACAGTTTCTTAGTGACATGAATGGAGCTATTCCTAGGAGTGAGGGTTAGAAAGATTACGTCCTTTCTTCTGTAGTTTACTCAGTCAGGAGGGAACATAATGGGAATTTTATTTTGACCACTGCAGTACTGCAGAAGCACCTACACATTATAAGACTCTTGCAAATAGCAATTTTGAGAGGTTCCTCCCCTTCCATGTCACCCATTTGTACTAACCATATTTAATTATTTTGGAACAAATCATTCTCCCTCACTCTCCATCTGGGATAAAGAGCCCAAGAAGTGCAGGCAGTTGACTGTATTCAGTTCTGGAGAAAGTGTTTTAGGGAAAGCTGTCTATAAGACATGCTCCAAAAAGTGTGCCGTCTGTTACTAGCTAATCTGTTAGGGAATCTGACATTTAACCTTTTAAAAATAACCAAGGGCCAAGGGGAGGAGCACCACAGCTGCAAATCAAAGGGCTCATTGGGGGTTGTGAAACACTGTCCTAGATTTTACTTACCGTATACAAGACTGCTGTGATAGACAACTGCTTTTCATGGAAGCTACATCCACAGTGGGTGATCCTTCTTGCATTAAAATCAATAGATAATTTCTACTAGGCCACGTTTTGGAGTTATTATTTATGTAATACCACAAAATGTGCCAGGAGTTTAGTATTACTATTTGAAGTCAATGGGAGTTTGCCTGAATAAAGACATTGGGATTTAGCCCATTTACTTTAATTAATGCAGGATCAGTGCCAGTATTTGTATCAACGTGGCAGAGAAATGTTCTAAAATTCAAGTTACTGTAATGAAATGGCCTGCAGAGCTGGGCTGGACTTTACATGAACTAGTCATGGCCCTGAACCAAGTCCAGACCTTGGACTCTGGTCTGTCTGAAATTCAGAGATCTCAACTCTCAGTTCTATCCTATGCTTCTAGCCACTAGACTCAATCTAACATAAGAGAACAGATCAGACTTACAATCTTTTTCTATTCATTACAGTAACTCTGGAGCAAATGGAAAGAAAATGTTCCCATTCTTCCCTTTTTATTCCTCTCTTATTTTTCCTGCCCTTTCCTTCCCTCTTGGATTGGCTGAGTGTGAAGGGAGAAGGGGAATATGAATGGATCCACACAGATGTCTTCTGCTCTAAAGAGAAGCCCACACAGGGTGTATCCTGGGGTATTACTGATTAGGAGATATTGCTTCTGTTACTCTTATTTTCTATGCAATACTTTATTTTGATTCTTATTTTAAGTCCAAATTCAGGAACACTTGGCTCTTGATGGTTGAAAGACTTTCCCTGAACAGGCCTGCCAAGCTGACTGTCAATGCAAAGGATAAACACAATACTGTTGTTTTTGTACAGTCACTCCCAGCTATATTCCTGTTGACAGGCATCAATGAACTCTTAAAAGCATAACTGGCTAATTCCACTAATGTCATTATTATTCTAACAGAACAATGGAAAAGCAAAAGACTGAAAATTGATTTCAGGTAAGAAATTAACTAACCATTGAGCTAATGTAATGATAATAAATATCTTACATAGGTATTGTTAATACTAAAAACACATAACTATCCCAAATCAGTGTAAAAATATGCAGCCAAATCTTGGTTCCATTCAGGCCAATGGCAAAACCCATCTTGGACTTCACTGGGACCAGAATTTGGTTTATAGTGATGGTTATAAAGACATACATATTTTTGCCAACCTTCTACATGTGACAGTTGAGATTAAAATAGTTTGTGCAGGTTAAAAAAAAAGAAAAGGAAAGGCACAGAACATGATAACATAACCACAAGTGGATGGGATCAGAGTTACCTGTGAAACTCAGACACGGACCTATGCAAACTCCTGTTTTGCCAGTATAGAGGCTGATCTTACCTATAGTAGAAACAGTTCTTAAACTAAACTATTAATCTGAACCCTCCTGGCAAAATCTGACCCAGAATCATACTATCCCTCGTATTGGTTTTTGAAAGAGTAAACCTTGACAAATGATGTTTTTGCAAAAATTAAAACTACCCTCAATCTCTGATTCTTGGCAGATCATACACATACTGCCCCAAATTCTCATCTCGTTTAGACTTTAGAGCTGCTGTGGTGTAATCAAGATGATAATTAGGCTCCTAAATATCTCTTTCTATGGGTAAAATTTTAGCTGCAATCCCACTAAAAAGATAAACATGTTCACAAGACCAATTTTGTTCTCTGGGTAATTGAAAGTACTCTGTAAATTTGAAGCACCTTTTGTACTGGGAATTTATTGGAGTTTATTTGGTTAAGTGTTCCTTTCCCTTGTCTTAGTAAGTACAGTACGCATTGGGCTATATTAATTCTGGGTGTGAATATTTAATTCAATGTGTTTATGACAACAAGGTTTTCAGGATTCAGTCCATGGGTTTTTAACTAGAGGAAAACAACATGTGTATGAGAGCTACATAATTTGGCACATGAATTACTGCTACCCTGCAGCAAGAGTGGCTGTCAATTTTTTTTGACTATGCATATTTCACATCTGAAAAGCTTATTTTTAGACAGACTGCCTCCTTTTGGAATTGTTTACAGAAACATAATTATAAGGTGTCCATTTAAATTCAGAGATAATAATGGGTCACTACAAAGCATACTTTACACTGGAAAATTACACTCCACATGTTTTTTTCTGAATAAAGCAGATGAGATTCTGCAGCAAATGAATAATTTATTGTGAATTGTGCCCCTGATAATACTGCTTTCAGTGTAATTTCTTTTTGTGTCTAAATTACTGGCTTTTTAAAAAAATATAGGGTACACTATAGATCTAGGAGAACTGCATTCTCAGAACAGCCCTTCCTTACTGTACACAATCCACTAATTATGAAAAATACTGAGTGATAGCTTAGTGTAATTTAAAGTTGAAAATCTTTAGTACTCTTAAATAATTTTACGGTCATTTTTTCAATACTCACCAATACCAGACTTACTCCTTCAGAGGCATTATCAGTGCTGATAGAATCTTTCCTTTGGCTTCCTGTGATATAGGGAGTCGTCACCTTGGATGGAGTATTCACAACAAAGAACCCAGGACCCAACCTATGTGTGGAGTGGCTTCTCCTTCCTCCTATTAGGAAGCACCAACAAGCCATGCCTCAGGGGAGGAGGGGCTATACAAGACTTTAGAGCAAAAAGCATTCATTTGTTTTAATTTCTTTTAGGGCCCACACCTGCAGCCCTGACATACATAAGATTCTAGCAAAAAGAAGAACAGGAGTACTTGTGGCACCTTAGAGACTAACAAATTTATTAGAGCATAAGCTTTCGTGGACTACAGCTGTTGACTACACGGCTGTTACTCTGAAACTTGATAAGATTCTAGGTGAGTTTAATGAGAGTTACATGTATGTAATGGCTGCAAAGATGCCTTCTTCAGTCAGGAAAGGCTGGATGGTTTCACGAAACAATGGTTTTCTTAAAGCATTTTTGCTTTGTAAGATGAATGGGCCATTTCCTGACAGATGTGCAAATGCCCTCTCTTGGACTCTGAATGGACAATCTATGACAACCCTTTAGAGAGGGATTATCATGCATCAAGCATTATCAAGGAGGAGAATTGCATTTTATTATTTTTAATCATGCTGTTGCCTGCTTCAAGTGGGCAGTTGCTAATGCCATTGTATAGTCAACCAGATTGTTTGATGTTAACCAGAATATTACTAATGCTAACCATGGGGCATTAGTTCCTGGATCCTGCAGAAGGATTTGTACCAGCTGCAAGTACCGCCCTTAAGCATCTGACATATTAACTGAAAGGAATGATAACCTTGAAATGTGAAAGACTTCAATGATTTGACAGCTGTAGCAAGATGCACTGTGATCAAGATTCCCCAACAGTGAAATAAAAATATTTTAATGGAAGTACAATAATTGATCAAAGAGACATGAGATACTCATGGGTACAGAGTGAAGATATTCTGAGTCCTTAAATCTGTCATAAAACACTAATGGGCACCCATGGGTACACTATAGCCACTTTATTTTAGTTTAAGTGAATCCCAGGACCTTAAATTACTAGAAACAACCAAGTTTCTTGCTGCATTTACCTTCTTTCCTGCTTTGGAGCTTGAAGGTTGAAACTCAGATTCTTTATTCTAACTCATTTTATGTAGTATGCAAGTACTACTACAAGATTTGTCATTTACTAATGCTGACTATGGTTAAAACTGCCTTGTAGAGAGAGGTTAATTCATGTTCCTCCACTTATATACAATATGTGACTCACTTCAAAACACTCTCCTCCTGCATTGAGCTCTAAGAGTTGAGTAGATCAGTATTTCATTTATACAAGTGGATTTTTTTTTTATCATTTATGAGATCTTTCGACCAGCACTGTCATTGTCTTAGCGCATTCAATCAGTAAAGGATCAAAAAATACTTGCCACTATACTGGCATCTGAACACGTTTGGGCTGGTTATTTGAAATATGGGCAGAGTTAATCCCTTTCTTTACATGGCACAGCACGTAGTGGATATAAAGAGGCTGCTTTCTTAGCAGAGTATGAAAAAATTGCAACAACACTGAGCATGTCGATGCCCTGATACTGGCATTGCTGATGCCCTAAGAATTACTGCTTTTACCCCTCCTTTTGTTATCCCAGGTTCTGTTCTGATAGTGAGTAAAAGACATGCATGTACAATATATTAAACATTATGCTGAAATAACAAAGGGGTTCAGAGAAGAGCTACAAGAATGATTCTAGCTCTGGAAAACACACTGTGGTGACACTTAATGAGCTAAATCTATCTTATGAAAGAGAAGGCAAAAAAGTGACTTGGTTATTGCCTGTAGGTAACTAAAGAAGGTGAAGGCATCTGATCCTCAACGGGTCTTTAATTCAGCAGAGACAGTCTTAACAGGATCCAAGATGAGCTTTGAATTTTATAATTGGGAATAAAACACAAATTTTCAAAGGCAAATTCAAAATGGGATCATCTTACCAAAGGATGTGGTCAACAGTACCATCCCCTGGCATCTGTAGGGGAGTGAGGTGCCCAGTTCCCATTGAGTTGGATGTCTAACCGCCTTAATCTCCCCCCTTGAAAATCTCAGCCTAAATCATGACTGGGGCTGGGGTGGGGTGGAGTGAAATCATATTCCCATTGCCTTCAATGAGGCCAAAATTTCACCCTGGGCATAATTCTAAAAGAAACATTCTAGTTCAACCACAAGTTACAGGGCTCAATGCAGGAATCTGTGTGTGAAATTCTATGGTTTGTGCTATGCAAGATGTTGGCCTAGATGAACATAGTGTTCCCTTCTGGCCTTAAAAACAAAACAAACAAAAACACCCATGGAACTTCTTCCAACATGAGGAAAACCATAATCAGTTCCCAGACTTAACCACACGCTTATAAGTGCTGTGCTGAACCGCAGCCTTAACTTGTTACTAGTAACCCAGGTAAGGACATTTAAAAATAGGATTTGTATCTTTGAGGTGCTTTGACACAGTGGTCTGTTTGCCTTACTCACTGAAGTAAATAGAAATACTTGTGTATTAGTTAAACAGGAGATGGCCCAAGATCTGTTTAGATATAGGGTGTTCACTGGCCACAATGAATTTCTTGTCTTTTCATGTCAAGACCAAATACCCATGCTTGGTAAAGGGGTATTCAGTGGGAAAGAATCCTGTTGAGGAGAAGTGGCGGTACAGTCCTGAAGCTATGGTAATCCCCTCTTCTCCACTCTACCAGTGACAATAGCCTCTGGATCCAAGTAAGAGTGAGTCTTTGGCTCTGCCCAGCTCCTGCTGTAGCCCACAGTCCTGTTGTACAGCAATCCTCAGTGGATATTTCCCCTCGTTTCCATTGCACTGGGGCTCTCTACCCAGTGGTTCTCAATCTTTCAGACTACTGTACCCCTCTCAAGAATTTGATTTGTCTAGTGTACCCCCAAGGTTCACCTCACTTAAAAAATTTCAAAACCAAATATAAAAATACAAAGGTCTCACAACACAGTATTACTGAACAAGTGCTTACTTTCTCCTTTTTACCATATAATTATAAAATAAAACAATTGGAATATAAATAGTGTACTTACATTTCAGAGTATAGTATACAGAATAGTATAAAGACATCCTGGTAAATGACATTTTAGTTTGTACTGCTTTTGCTAGTGCTTTTTTATGTAGCCTGTTGTAAAACTAGGCAAATATGTAGATGAGTTAATGTACCCCCGGAAGACCTTTGCGTACCCCCAAGGGTACACGTACTCCTGGTTGAGAACCACTACTCTACACCACAGACAATTAGATAGGATTTTGCCTACAGTGGCTTAATTTGTAATTTAAAAAATTCTGCTATGGTTCAAAATTGTGTTCTCAGGAGGAGATGAGGATGTAATTGGTGCTGAAGTCAATTGAAGTTGTACACCTGTAGCTGAAAGGAAAATTGGGCACTAAAACTATATTTGATGCACACGTGATTGAATTTCTTATGAATGCAGCATTTTCCTAATTCTCCCCACGCACATTTTATTTTCCCATGTGATATGCCCCATGGGTATTTTGGCAATGCAGTTAAACACAGTCAGAGTCACAGGTATGATCAAGACTCCCAGATCTTTTATGTTTGTTCTCTTCTCTGAACTTTTTGATTATCCCCCCACCCTTGACATAATTGCTATATTTTGTAACTATTTTACATGGTTCGTGCAGATCTCTCTCTCCTTGAGCTCACTCCTGTATCATTCAAGTTAATGGGAGTTTTGGGAATGGGAATGCCTCATTCTTCTCTCACAACTTCTATTTAAACCAGCACAAATCGTGTGTTCTTTGTCATTTCCATGTTCTAATTTGGGGCTTGCTAGTTTCATAGTGGGAGTTGGGACATGCTAATTTAACCCCTTGAAAATGCCTTTTTTTTAGAATATAGCTTCTATAGTAGAGAACAGTAGAATAAATAGTAGATCATGAATCTGTGAACGTGTTTGCTCAGTCGAATTGGATTTTTTTGAGATTATTTTTGTGACAAAGTCTTGGTTCCCGTGAAGGTTTAGAAAGGTACTTTTAGTCATACAATTACAGATGTTTGTAAGTGACAAAGATATTGGAATGTGAATGAGCATGAGGAATTGCTTACTTGGGCATCATATATATCTACATATATATATGGTACACAAAATTAGGAAACTGAAAGAGGAAACCAAACGTAGAATAAATCTGGTTTATATATTTCTACCACCATCAGAAAGGAAGGAACCCAGCTATTTTTAAATCTGGGGACCATGTACATAACCAAATATAATACTTCTCTTCTGTGGAATAAAATTGTGTTTATATGTTGTAGGCCTGCTTATCCCTTATGTCTCATCACACTCTCCCTGAGCGTTTCAATCCCCTAATGATTTTTTCAGGCACTGGCCTGTGAGGTCACACAATCAGTCACACCTAGGACTGCGATGCTTGGTGACTTAGGTGACCAAGCACACAAAGGAGCATTTGCTTTGAACAGAGTCTCATTATTTACATTACAGTTGCACCGACAATGTGGTAGGTAACAAACAGAGGCATAGTCCCTGACCCAAAGAGTTTATAGTCTTTGGGTCCAATTCTGCAAAGACCCATGAGAATTCACATAAGGGTACTTTGTCTCCACACCCAATGTTAACTCATCTAATGTCAAAAGTGTGACTCCCTCCCAACTGGGAATTCAAAATCCATTTCCCTGGGCTACTTGTTATAAGCGCAGGGGCTTCTTTGCCGCCTCCCCTACTTGCCCCAAGTGGCCGCGTTGGCTGGCAGGTTGCAGATCCGTCTCTTTGGGCAAGCAGACAGAAAACTCCTGCTTCCCCACTGAATAGCCCCCACCGGAGTCAGGTTCCCTTCTTTTCTCCCTCCTCCAAGCTTGGCATTGGCTGCTGGTATAATGAGGCAGGGCTAGCTGAACCCAACGGTTTTCTTTAACCCTCACTGTGCTGGATGGCAGTTTCTCTGCTTCCTCACAGTTGGCATGAACTCTATGGATCAGATTTTCAGGCTTGCCATTTCCCTAACCCATTTGCATTACAATTGAAGAAGTCTAAAGCTAGAGTTTCGTTGACGGATACATTACACACTGATGTGAGTTTCCAAATACATTATACAGAACATTATGTCTTATAACTGTTGTTTTACCTTATTATAATTAGGTATGAGATCAAGGATGACTCCTAGGAGCCACAGACATGCAGGGGAGGGGAAGGAAGCACATTACTAGAGCAGACGTGGCAGGAGACAATATTCCTGTATAAAAACATGGCCGATGGGACTTGCCACATCTTTGCTGAAATAGCTAGAGAAGGTGGATTGCAGAGAGCAATACCAATGGCTCCTCTTTCCCTGCACTCATTTGTACCTGAAGTCAGATTACATCAATCCCCGTGGGGCTGGTTTGGGGGAAGCAAGGACTCCTGTGTCCCTTCTCCCAACCCTATATTATTTTGCATTACCACCACATTATACTGAACATAATTTTTTCCTTCTAAGAAGGCTAGAAAGTTAAAAAGACAGGTCTCTCACTGGACCTTACATATCAGCGCTATCTCGTCATGTATCATTCATAAACGTAGCCTGATTTCTGCATATGCATTTATTATTCACAACTACTCGGTTTGTGAACAATATCCAGCCTGTTAGCTATATTTTGTGTGTAAGTTACACAGTTCAGCATTGTTTCTGTTCCCTGTTTTGAGTCCTCCATTTTTAAAACAGGATAATATCGAATAATAACCAATCAACAACTACTGTGTAGTGACTGACAAATGATGAAAAATTTTACATTCAGTTTTGTGGCCAAATTCAAATGAATTCAAGTTCTGCTTTACAGTAATACACACAGGTCTACTCTCAAGGTAATCATGAGTGAACACTTGCTATTTGCCATCAGCGTACTCACTCATAAGATATTCATTGTAGACTATGGTCAGGACAAGCCTTAGGCATAGGCAAACTAGCCATCTCCCTTGGGGGAAAATAAGCATAAAGTGTAACAGATGCCTAGGGACCTGACCACTTCAAATATTTATGATGGAATCCTACCACACAAGTGATTTTAACACATATTTGTTATGTAGTGAATTCTTCCCTAAGTTCTATTTTATAACCTCGTGTATGTATTTATTTATCCTTTACAATATACATTTAGGAATGATTCATGTCTAACGCAATGTGGTAGCCAGATAAACATTTCAAGTGTTTAGCAAAATATCACCCTGGCCAATGCATGAACAACCCAAAGATATGGCAATTCAAATTCCTTGTATGAGAAAATATAACTATTGACTTCAGTAGAACTGGATCTTCTCACAAGAAGTTTCAATTTGGCTCTCCATCTTCTACCAAAATGTTGTCCTTTTATTGTATTAACTTATCATTGGTCTTTTGGTGGGAATAAAAGTCAAAATTCCAAGAAAGTTTCTTACGCTTGCTGCTGCAGGTGTTCTTGCACTTAGGGCTTGTCTACACTACCCGCCGGATCGGTGGGCAGCGATTGATCCAGCAGGGGTTGATTTATCGCATCTAGTATAGATGCGATAAATCGACCGCTGACCGCTCTCCCGTCAACTCCAGTACTCCACCAGAACAAGAAGCGCAAGCGGAGTTGACGGGAGAGCGTCAGTTGCTGACTTACCGCGGTGTCTTCACTGCGGTAAGTCCAGGGCTGGCTCTAACTTTTTTGCCGCCCCAGGCAAAAAAGAAGAGTGCCGCCCCGCCGTAACACACCGCCCCCAGCACTGCGCCGCCAACCCCCCCTCCGAGCGCTGCGCCGGGCCGCAATCCCCTCTCCCAGTGCCGGGCCGCCCCCCCCTCCGAGCGCCGGGCCAGGCCGCCCAAACCCCCGCCCTCCCCCCAAGCGCCTCACCGCGCCGGGCTGCCCAAACCCCCGAGCGCTCCGCCGGGCCGCTCAAACCCCCACCCCCCCAAGAGCGCCACGACCCCCAAACCCCCAGAGCCCCAGGCCGAGCTGGGCCGCACCATGCCACCCAAACCCCCGCCCCCCTACCCGAGCACCAGGCCGGGCCGCCCAAACCCCCGCACCCCCTGGAGCGCCAGGCCGAAGCACCCCCTCCACCCCCGGCACTGCCACCGCCAAAACGCCCCCCATGCTGCCCGGCTGAAACAAACAAACTCCATCAAGTCCCTTAATGGCTATTAGCCAGGATGGGTGAGGAATGGTGTCCCTAGCCTCTGTTTGTCAGAGAGTGGAGATGGATGGCAGGAAAGAGATCCCTTGATCATTACCTGTTAGGTTCACTCCCTCTGGGGCACCTGGCATTGGCCACTGTCAGCAGACAGGATACTGGGCTGGATGGACCTTTGGTCTGACCCAGTATGGCCATTTTTATGTTCTTAAGATATGGAAACTATGTAACTAAGCTGCCCAGAAAATGTGGGGGGAGGGAAAAATTGCAAGATGATTGCAGTTCTTTCCTCTCCCCCATTTTTTCCATCAAAATTTCATTTAATTAGTTAAATTACACCTAAAAGCTACAGAAGAGAATGGTGTTGGTTTGGTTCAACTAAGGTAAATATGATGACAGATAAAATCCAAGAATTATATAACCCGTAGCTTCCTACTGTCTTCTTTCATGGAAGAAACATATGTAAATGCAGTGCCATCTACTGCAAATTTTCTTATCAGACCAACAAGTCCATTATAATTCCAGCATCTTCCACTAGCTAATGATGGTTTTGCTAATGGCCATTTCAACATGGTGGTAAAATACAATGACTGGTTTGATGAGATTTTTCCTGCAGTGCTATGAAACTATATTAGATGTATTTTTGAGTTTCATTGTTTCTAGATCATTGCTGCTCTAAACTTGTATCAGGAAAACTGAAGAGAAACTCACTGCAGGGTTACTTACAAAAGCAAGGTATGTTTATAGTAATTCACTGAATATCAAAATACAAGAAATCCAGAAAACAAAATACAATTTGGCTATGAAGTTCATGAATTCAGAGGTGACATACATGCTTAGATGAGTTACATAAGCACTAAATGGTGAAATCCACACTCTCCAGAAAGCTCAAGTATTTATGTTCTATGCAGTGGAGTCCATAGCAGCTGGGAGGTGAAAATTAATCGCTCAAAACCAGAATTCAGGCAAAAAGTCTACTACATTGCTCCCACCCATGGCTACTATTCCAGCTAATGGAATGATATAGAATAGCAGTTTCAGACTCTGTGCTAGCTGAGTGAGTTACTGAAGTTATCTGTGTCCCTGCCCCATCCTTGCCTCCAACCCAACCCCATTGTGGACTTCCATGTCTTTTTGCAGTACATGGACACCTGACGCAGTTGATCTGAAAGCTGAGCTCTAGCAAAAACCCTTTGTGGTGTTTTAGTGCCGCATTTCACCCTAAGCGAAGGTAAGTTAGTGGAAGAGAGTGAAAGTCACAGTGACACTGAGGGGGAAGAAGTAGCAGTAAAATCAGCTAATGCGATAAAAGATGTAAGATAAAAGTGTAGCACATGCTTAGAATCATAGAATATTAGGGTTGGAAGAGACCTCAGGAGGTCATCTAGTCCAACACCCTGCTCAAAGCAGGACCAACACCAACTAAATCATCCCAGTGAGGGCTTTGTCAAGCTGGGCCTTAAAAACCTCTAAGGATGGAGATTCCACCACTTCCCTAGGTAACCATTCCAGTGCTTCATAGGGTGAACAGATGTCCCGATTTTATAGGGACAGTGCTGATTTTTGGTCTTTTTCTTATATAGGCTCCTATTACCCCCCATCCCCCTCTTGATTTTTCACACATGCTGTCTGGTCACCTTAGTGCTTCACCACCCACCTTTATCCCTTCTGGCTGGTTTTTCTTGAGTCACTCACTTCCACTCCCTGGGGGTGTAAATTATACCATCTTACACTCCCCCATGCTAACTTACTGAGGCAATATGTAACTTAGTGCCAGCCTAATGTCAATGGTGGTGTATGTCTGCCTTTCCTCAAGAAATGGTTGGAAAATCCAGAAATAGATTTTTGAAAATTTTATTTTGTGATATTTGAAACAGTACCAATATTGAAAACTTCTCTTTTCCAAAACCTCAGCAATAATGAGTGCCTCTAGCCCTGGGGAATTTCCATTTAGTTCTCATCCTAGCATCCGTTTAGCTTCTCTCATTTCTTCTGAACATCTAAGGCAAACGTGTCAAAAATATAATTCTGCAAAAACAAAGGATTAGCATTGGGTTATGTTATTTGGCACCAGAGTAGAATTCAGAAGAATGAATCTCAGCCTTTATCTTTGATCCATAATTATTTCATTGACATATACTTCTTTCCTCAATATAACTGTTTAACAAAACCATTAAAATTATGATATTTCTCTTATAATGAAAACTTAACAATTCATGTTATAGAATATAAAGGTCTGTGATTTAATAGCCTAGAAAAGATGAATTATGTTTTCTTTCATAGAAAAGATACTCTAGCCAAAATGTTGAAACTTGTATGCCTAAATTCAGCTTCCATGTTTAGACACAAATATAAGTGACTTGATTTGAGAAATGCTAAGAACCCCTTCTCCTATAGCAATCAATTGAAGCAAAAAGATGCTCAGCAGATTTGAAGATCAGACCACTTATATTTAAGTGCCTAAATATTCAAGCTGGATGAATTTTTTCTGACTGACCAGTTTTTGATTGGAAAACATTGATTTGCTGAAGTTGAAACCTTGTGTGAAAGTGTCAATTTTGTCAAAATCTGATGGGTTGTTGCTGAAATGTTTCTTTTTGCTTTACTGTTTAGACTTTAATACCCTATAATAAAAATGAAAAAATAAAAATGAAATGTTTTGATATGTTTATTTTGATGTTTTCAGAATAAAATATTTCAGAAATTACATTTTTGGTAAATTTCAAAATTTCCACATTTTGTTCTAATTCAGGAGAAAAGTAATTTGAAATGTCAATATTTTCCACAGAACAGACAGACATTCTATTTTCTGACCAGCTCTACTAAATATGGATGGAGGATCCCAAATTTAGACACCCAAATTTAAATGTTTAGGCCATTCTTTTTATCCCTAAACCATATAGAACAAATGTATGGAATAAGTTCTTTGCTTGGGAACAGAGCTAACTAATATGAGACATTCCCTATAATTTTTCAGAATGCAAAAATCATCAACATCCCAAGCAAAAGAGGCAAAGCACTGGGATATCTCATGAACAAACACTAACACTGCATTTTTGGCAAGGAACGAATCTTGAAGACAGGAAGTGATAAAAACGGCTAGAAATATAAATGGTTGGTCATATTTTGAGCTCTTTGCAAGAGTTTTTGCTTTACACAAGTCATTAGTTACACATACAGAATTTATTTGGTAAACAAGTTGCATACAATTGAATGCCTAATTTGTGAATACAATGTTGTGGCTGCATGCAGAAATCAGGTAATTGTGCATGTAAATAACCACAATTAACTGCCTGCACAACCAGTTTCTTAATGTAAATTAAAAATTGGGTCATCTGTAATTGTACAGTTTTCTTCCCAACTTGACTAAAAATTAGGTAAACAGAATTTCCTTTTACTTATAAAAACTTTTGCATTGGCCTTTTGGGCAGATTTATTGTATTATGTCAGATTCTATTGCATATTAATGTACCAAACACTAATAGACTACAAAACATTAAATTACTTTGCAGATTGTTTACTTGAAATAAAGCTGCCTCAGTGTACTATATCGAGGATAACTAATCTCTCCATACTTCTCGTGTCTGTTTTGACCTTCATGGCTAAGTGGGTTGAAAGATATTATATAAGAACAATCAAAACCCTAACATTTTCTAAGTGGCAGCTGACAACTAATTGTGAGAGCCCTTTGAAAACCAAAATCAGGTTGTACTCTAGTAATCTGATCCATTTTAAATTTCAATATTTTTTACGAACAGGTATCTCAAGAACATGAAACAACTGGCCAAATTCTCCTCACACTGGTTTTGTGCTGGTGTAACTCCTGTCTTCACTTGTGTTACTCCTCATTACCGTGATAAAAATGACCTCAACTGGATGCCAGATGGCCAAGTTGCTTTCAGTGTCTAGTAGACAAATATCTCTATTCCACAATCTGATCTCGACCACCGTAATATCTCCAATTCTACATCTCCTTACAGCATTTAAACTATGATTTCCAAATCCATCTCCATGAGTTTCATTGTGTATCTTCTCCTGACCTGCTTTTAAGCAGCCATTGTTTTTCACTACTGTCTTTTTACCCTCGTAAATATTAAAAGCCAGTTATATCAGGATTGCTAGCACCTATATCATCTTATTCAGACTTGGTTCATTCCCTAAATAATCTGTAATGCTTTATATTACTCAACAGTAGTTGCATAAGAACATAGTTCCATGGCATCTCCAATAACACATCTTTCTTTAGTCATTCTGTAATTCTTTTTCCAGTCAGTGTCAGGCTAACTGATGTCTCCCAAGATCATTGTTCAAACCTTTTTACAAGTCTCTTTTATCAGTCTGATCTTTCTTTTCATCCTGCCCTGAAGATCACTAACAATTTATAATTTAATCTCAGTTCAAACAGTCAGTCAATCTGTGTGAGCCATTTAGATTTCAGAATATATTTCTTTCATCACTATTTTCTGACATAGTCCATCTTATCCTGTGGAGCCTATTCTTCCGGTGGTCTTTAAATTCTGGAAACTTGATATCCAGATCAGTTGTCCCGATGCAGCCGAGTTTCAGTAACATTAATTACATCATATTTCTTTTTAATATGTTTCCTTTCGATTACACTACCCCATTGCCTAGGTGTCAATTTTATTTTGTACAGAAGAGCCAGAACTCTGTTTCCATTTACTTTATTTTCAGTATGATATCTTTAGCTTAGGTCTTAATTTCTGATTTAAAGAATGTGTTTGCCAGCTGTTTCCTTTCCCATTCTCATTTATATCCCTCTATAGTTTAAAAATACTTACTATTGGGACCAAATTTCTCCCTCAGATGTGTGCAGTGGGAAGTCACAGACGTATCCAAGGACTGGAATTGGCTCTTAATATTCACCCACAGCCTGTCTGATCCCTGCTCTGTTTGGAATACATCACCTCTATTTTTCTTACATAATTTATCTGACAGCTCAAATATTTATCTTGAATCCTTTCGCTAAGTTACCATTTAATGCATACACAACTAATAGAGTCTTTATCTAACTTAAATGTAACCATTTATGGTGGTCTAAAGTTCAGCTTTGAGGAAAACAAATCACTGCTAGATTCCCTCCCCCCACCCCATACATTTTTGGGGGGTGAGGGGGAGTTTGTCAACAACTGGGTTGAAACAGGGCCTGATTCTGCTCTAATAGGAGTGTAACTGAAGGTAACTTTAGCGACCTGAATAACATTGTTGTTAATGAGAAGGGAAACAATCCGATAGTCTTCAAGAATAACATCAGTAATAAGGACTTTCAACATCTGCACCATAAAAATTCACTTTAGACATCACTATATCACTAGATCTCTCCTCTTTCTAGTTTTCTTGGCTTTCCCACTACCTCAAAACTGGCATAGAGGGATTATAGTCCAGTATAACTTGGATAAAATTATTTGCCTATAACTTTAGTAAGGTTTGTCATCCATTATTTGGAAAAGTACTGTATTAAAATATTTTAGATAACATGCCTGTTTACAATGGCAAAGGGAACAAGCTAAGAAGTTTGTTTCAAATCAGTTTTTAGCACCATCAGCTTATTGTATTTATTACCCTTCATGTTACAGACAGGCAGTAACTTATTCAGAAAAAAGAGGGAGGGCCCACTAATTTGTATTTCACCATACTGAACTATTTTTACTAGATTGAGAGCCAAAAGAAAAAACTAGGATTTGAGTTCCGATCTGCATGTGACTAATTAAATTAAATCAAATTAAAAACCTGAAGTCAGTCAAGTAGATATAGCCATAGGATTTGCCATAGTTTCTCAAATTATTCCATCAAGTTAGGTCCACTGCTTCTGGCACTGGCTAGCACCTGATCTGCTTACCTTTCTAAACCCATCTTCACATTGTTAGCCATAAAGCTTCCAAATACTTCATAACACTAACACGTTGCCATTGTACTCAGTTATATCACTGAGTGTTTTAATAAAGGTGGGATGCAACCATCTGGTATGGAAGGTGTGCATTTTATAATTAATTGTCCTTTGTTTCTGCTGCTATTCTGAAAGTATTGCAGTAGTTCTTAAGTGGCATGTTCACAAAAACTCTGGGGATTTGTATTCCGACACACTATGAACTCTTTAATTCCCCATGCCTTCTATTTCATCTTAAAGAAAGCACAATACAATATTTCTTTATTGGCCTGGAAACATCAGCACATTTAGCTACAAGGTATTGATCCCCAGGATTACAAACACAGTGGCAAACCCCAAAAGCAGATATATTTTTCTCTATTGGGTCTTACTTCTCTGTTTTCTCTAATTATTCAGAAAGATTCAACCATCACATTGTGAACTACTTCAAAAGAACATCCAAAAGCACACTAGCTTGACTCTTAAGATCAAGGGGAAGTAGCGTAGACCCAAAGGAAACTGCACAGTGTGCATTATCTTTTATGAAGAGTTCTGTCATGAGATTTTATAAAGCCAATGCTACAGTGGTAAGCCATTCCATTGACCAGGACAAATAGCTACAAAATTAGCTTATTAATAATTAAGTGCACAATGAAAGATAAATGAGGACATATTACACATGGTACATACAAAGTGTAACATTCCTTTAAAGATTTATAAAAAGTCTAAATTAGGATCAGTCAAAAATCTTTTATCAAAACTGTTTTTGATGGAAAATGGGGTTTAAATTAAACTTTTTTTTTCAGAAAAAAGTCTGCTTTCGACAGCAAATTTTGTCTTTGTCAAAAAAAAAACAAACAAACAAAAAAAAACAAACACCCAGACCCCAAAACATTTTTGGCTGAAAACCAGAAAAAATAATTGATTCAGAAATACCACCATGGTGCCATGAGGTACAGGTGCCTCTTGCTTGTATTCTCCTCTATGGGCTGATTTACTTAGCCAGACTACATCTCCCATTGTACACTGGTAATGCAGCAAAGGGGGATTCTGATATAGGAGAATGGAGACATGAGGCTTCCAAACTACCACTTCCACAAGCCACCATGGTGGCATTTCAGAATAGAAATTTTTGGTTTTCATAAAAAAAAAAAAAAAAAAAAATCAAAACCAGATTTTTTTTCTTAGGGAAACTTTTGACACAAATTAATAATTATTAATTATTATGTTTTCCCTCAACAATTTCCTCAGGGGAAAAAAAAAACAATTTTCCTACAAACTCTAGTTTAGATTACACTGCTCTACAGCCAAAATGCTTCTGAAATAAATGTAGTCAAACTTTACTAATTCTGGGTCACTGAGAACAAAAATGATGCTTAAAATTGTTGATTGGCTCTAGTTTTCAAGATATGCTATTGGGTCAGTATATATGACCCTTGACTTGGGAATGGCGGAGAATAAGTGAGTTATAAAGGGAAGGGATCTCAATTTAAACCAGAAATGACTAAAATACATCTTTGACTGGATCTATGAATAAATCTATGACTGGGTTTGGACAGTATTTGCTTTTTAGGCAAAACAATGAATGATGCAATCTGAAGCTGGTATTGCATCATACATAATATGAATTGCATCATGTTATTTCTAGAAGTCATGGATGATGCAATCATAACGAAGCTTACATCACTCTGCTGAACAAATTGCCCTATATCAGCTCTAGAAATCATACTGTGTTGTGCTCTCTTATTTGTCAGTGTTTGATTTTGCAAAGGACACATTTCTGTTTAGCCAAAGTGAGCAGAGATGCCTCGTACTTGTGTGAACAGTGCAGATAACTTCTGCTATGTTTGTGGTGAAGTGACTTTTGCATCACAAAAGCTCAGTATAACCACTGTGGTTAAGAAAGCCTATCACCTTTATTTTGGCTGCAAAATTGGAGATCAGGACAAGAGGTGGGGCCCACACATATGCTGCAACATTTGTGCAACAAATCTTCACCAGTGGTTGAACAGGAAAAGGAAATCTATGCCTTTTGCAGTGCCAATGATTTGGAGAGAGCCAACAGATCATACCAGCAATTGTTACTTCTGCATGGTGCCTCCAGTTGGGAAAGGTGTGTCAAAGAAAAAAAAGTGGACTGTGCATTATCCAAACATTCCATCAGCTATACGCCCAGTACCCCACGGAGAAGAACTGCCGGTTCCTGATGCACCAGAATCATTCTCACTTAGTCAGACGAGGAAGAGGATGAAACTTCTGGTCCTGAGCCATCAATGTCACAGGACCCACATTTTCTCCCATCCTCCTCCTCTGAACCACACCTCATAACACAAGGTGAACTGATGACCTTGTCAGGGATTTGGAACTACCCAAGAGTAAGGCAGAGATGTTGGGCTCCAGACTACAGCAGTGGAATCTCCTGGCAGGTGATGTTAAGGTTTCCATGTTCCGTGACCGTCAGAAGGATCTTGTCCAATTCTTCTTCATGGAAGGTGATCTTATAGCCTGCAACAACATCGATGGTATGATGGCAGCCCTCAACATCGTTCACGATCCAGATGAGTGGAGACTGTTCATTGATTCATCGAAGACGAATCTTAAAGCTGTTTTACTGCATAATGGCAATGTTTTGCCATCAATTCCAGTTGGTCATGCAGTCCATATGAAGGAAACCTATGACAACATGAAACAACTTTTGAGGTGCATAAACTACGACCAACATCAGTGGCAGCTTTGTGGCGATTTGAAGGTTGTTGCTCTCTTGCTTGGTCTGCAGACTGGATACACAAAGTACTGCTGTTTTCTCTGCGAATGGGATAGTCATGCAAGAGATTCCCACTACATCAAGAAAGATTGGCCACTCCGACAGTCATTGGAGCCTAGGAGGAAAAGTGTTCAGCATGCACCACTTGTTAAATCAAGGAAGATTTTGTTACCACCCCTACACATCAAGCTGGGTCTGATGAAGAAATAAGGCCATTAACAAAACACAAGCAGCTTTCAAGTACCTCCGTGGAAAATTTCCAAGGTTACGTGAAGCTAAGATAAAGGAAGGTGTCTTTGGTGGTCCTCAGATTCATGAACTTCTTCGAGATGATGCATTTGACCATGCACTGCGTGGCAAGGAAAAGACGGCATGGAAAGCCTTCCAGTTAGTGGCAATAAATTTTCTCGGAAACAACAAGGCAGACAACTACAGGTTATTGGTGGAAAACCTCCTCAAGGCATACAAAAGCCTTGGCTGTAACATGTCACTAAAGATACATTTTTTGCACTCTCATCTAGATTTTTTTCCACCGAACTGCGGAGCAGTGAGCGACGAGCACGGCGAGCGATTTCACCAGGACATTGCAACAATGGAGAAATGCTATCAGGGCAAATGGAGCCCATCAATGCTTGCAGACTATTGCTGGACAGTGACAGGAGATGCTCCATTTAATGAATACAAGAAACAAGCCAAGAAGCGCCGAGTAGACACTGAATAGGCTAAACTATGTACATAATAGTTTTTTGGCTTTTATTTCATAATCAATTTTATTTATATAACCCTTTTGCTGATTTTTAAAGTGTTACATAAACAGGACAGGTGAAAGATTATCATGTAAAGCAACCATAAACACATGAAAAGACCTAGGTTTACAATTTATGATTAAAACTCTACTATCTACACAATATACATAGACATCAAATGTAAAAACTTAAATATCTTAGAAACAGTAGCCAATCAGTTGTTTTAATTGTCATATTTGAATTCAGCTCATCAAAATACATAATAAATAGCACATTTTATCTCTGAAGCAGACGACTTCTCAAAAATTGTAGACCAGTGTTATTAGGAATTGTCCCAGTCCTGGATTAAGGAAGGATTTGTGAAATTGGGAAGGATTGCTCTTAGACATTCGGATCCAAACTGTACATCCTGCATATGACACTGGCGTATACCCCCTTATAACAGGTGAGCTTAAAGTTCTACTGGTGTGAAATATTCTGCCTGTTGCAGAGATATTTGCTATTTTTAAAACATGGGATTCAATGAGGCCCAGTGGAATTATTCAAGATGTTGGAATTTTTATAGGGTGCTCATTGTAACTTTATTATAGTGTCTCAGACAGTGAGATGGCCACATGAGGTTTCACATAAGAAAAAGCCTACTCGCAACATACACAGACCATTTGGGGAGACATGTTAAACTGATACCTGGTCTACACTACGAGTTTAGGTCGAATTTAACAGAGTTAGATCGATTTAACCCTGCACCCGTCCACACGACGAAGCCATTTTTGTCGACTTAAAGAGCTCTTAAAATTGATTTCTGTACTCCTCCCCGATGAGGGGATTAGCGCTGAAATCGACCCTGCTGGGTTGAATTTGGGGTAGTGTGGATGCAATTTGACGGTATTGGCCTCTGGGAGCTATCCCAGACTGCTCCATTGTGACCGTTCTGGACAGGACTCTCAACTCAGATGCACTGGCCAGGTAGACAGGAAAAGCCCAGTGAACTTTTGAATCCTGTTTGGCCAGCGTAGCGAGCTGATCAGCACAGGTGACCATGCAGAGCTCATCAGCACAGGTGACCATGAAGTCCCAGAATTGCAAAAGAGCTCCAGCATGGACTGAACGGGAGGTACTGCATCTGATCTCTGTATGGGGAGACGAATCCATGGTAGCCGAAATCCATTCCAAAAGATGAAATGCCGGAATATTTGAAAAAAATCTCCAAGGGCATGAAGGACAGAAGTTAAAACAGGGACCTGCAGCAGTGCCACATGAAGCCTACCAAAGAACCAGAGAGGCAAACAATGACTTTATTGCCTCTGCGAGCGGAGATCAAATGGGGGAGGGGAGGGCGTTGGCTTACAGGGAAGTAGGGTGAACCCAAGGGGCGGGTTTTCATCAAGGAGAAACAAACACAACCGTAGCCTGGCCAGTCATGAAAATGGTTTTCAAAGCTTCTCTGATGCACAGCGCACCCTGCTGTGCTCTTCTAACCACCCTGGTGTCTGGCTGCGCGTAATCAGTGGCCAGGCAATTTGTCTCAATCTTCCACCCCACCATAAACGTCTTCCCCTTACTCTCACAGATATTGTGGAGCACACAGCAAGCAGTAATAACGATGGGAATATTGGTTTCACTGAGGTCTAACCAAGTCAATAAACTGCGCTTTTAAACGTCCAAAGGCACATTCTACCACCTTTATGCACTTGCTCAGCCTATAGTTGAACTGCTCCTTACTACTGTCCAGGCTTCATGAGCCATGGGAGCAAGGGGCAGGCTGGGGTAGGTGTGACCACGTGGTGCTGCCGACTGGGAGAGCAGCCTAAGGCAGATGCCTCCAGCTGGTATGATATTCCAGGCAGGACTGAATCTCCATTAGAATTCCAATGGGTGGCGGAGACTGTGGGAACTGTGGGATAGCTACCACAGTGCAACGCTCTGAAAGTCAATGCTAACCTCGATACTGTGGATGCACACCGCCGACTTAATGCGCTTAGGGGGAACACACACAATTGACTGTATCAAATCGATTTCTAAAAATTTGACTTCTATTAAATTGACCTAATTTTGTAGTGTAGACATACCCTGAGAGTCCTGCTTAAGTCACATCTCATTTCTATTCCAATGAGAACACCATATGTGCCTAGAAGCCTCTTCTAATCAAGCAGCAATTCTAAGATCAATCAGGAAGGGGCTCTGGATGAGGAAGTACTCCTATAAGGAGATAGCCATTCTGAGAATTTCTTTACAAGTGACTGGTAAGTTTAATGTGTCTTTTCTAGTTATGAAGGTTACTTGTAGCTGTTTATAGCTAAAATCCAAGCTGTGTTATTCCATAACAGCTCGTGGCTAAGGGACACAATTATCAAAGAAGGATAGGAAAAAATGGCCTATATTAAATTAAAAAGGCATCTAATCAATAACACTCAGGAATAAAGTTACCTTATATTTAAGTTTACCTTATGAGAAAACACATACACAAATGAAGGCTTGTTAAAAAGTAAAAAAATAAATATTTGAGTTCTTCTAGGCTTGTGCATTTACCTCGTTTTAGAACCTGGATCTAGTGACAAAATCCCTTCCCTCCCCCTCAGGGTCACATTAAGACATAGGATAAAATTTTCAAAAGTGATTTTTATACTGCTTTTAAGTCTCATTGACTTTACCTCAGTCACTTTTATCTAAGGACCAGATTTACAGAGTTGTTCAGCTACCTAAAGGTGCAGATAGGAGCCTAGTAATATTTACAAAAGTGCTCAGAACAGATTAGGTGTGAAATCAACAAGAGCTAGGCAGCCAACCTGCTAATGTGATTATATCAAAATCTAAATCTATGATGTTGTTTAAAAAAAAATAAGCAGTAAATTTCTAGCCCTCATGGTTGGGTTACTTATCCAGCCTTCAGGTGCTAGCCCTAGAGTTTGTGAGGGTGGTTTATGGAATCCCATCTATCACTGCATGATTCATGTGTATAAGGAGTCACATTCTGCCCCAGTTACAACTATGCAACCCTAGGATTATACAGATGCAGCCCAATTACTCTAGTATTACGCAAATTCTGTGAAATTTGGCAACAGGGTTTTATATGAAATAAAAACAGATAAATAAATGCATCTGAATGTTTTTTTCCTAATGCCAGTAACACAACAGTACATGACTAAGTATTAAAACATTTGTTAAGTATGAAACTCTCAGAAGATTTTCACTTTTAGCTTAATTTACCCTGAAGATTTTATATGAATAGATTTATTAATCTAAATATGAACCCAAAGATAAATTGTACACAGGAGAATAGATGTTAACTGGAAATATTTTTTCCTCTCAGTCATCAAGCAAAAAGTGTTGGACGCTATTTTTTAAAAAAGCAGTAAATAACCAAGAGTAACAGGACATCTTTTGGATATCTGCGCTGTTTAAATTTGCAGCTAAGTCTTATCAGATTTTCACTGAGTCTCTGTGGAGCCACAGGAACTTGCAATTAACCTGAATGTAAAGACTATTGACCTACTCCTATTTAAATCAATTGCAGAACTTCTGTTGGTTTTAGTGGGAGCAACGTACCTCCAGAATTTTATTTCTTATACCAGATCACTTTGAATCTTGTTTTAATACTTACTTCGTCAGTGATTTTAGAACTCAAGACATTTTAATAGCTGATAAATTTGATTCATTGTTTTAAACTTGGTCAATTTGCACCCAGTCCTGCCAGGAGCTCTGCACAGTCAGACCCCTGCATTTGTGTGGAGCTCCTCCTATGCCCATTGTCAACCCATGGCTCATAACAGATAATGAAAAGCAAATAACCCCTCCCTCTGTGAAGGCATTGTCACAGCATGGCTGGGCCCTATAAGTGATATAGGTCCAGTGCCCCTGTGCCAGCCCAGGTGCTCCCATTTGGCCAACTAAGGGGGTGGGGGCAGCACCTGGGGGTTGTATAGTATCAGGGAGAGACAGTGCTAGTGAGTTAGAGCAGACTAGTTCAGTCAGGAAGGGTAGGTGCTAGAGATCAGGGAGCAGAAATGTCCTGAAGGAAGCAGAAGATGATTCCTAGCAGAAGGTTGAAGATAAGAGAGCAGAAAGAGGGGTTTGCTGGCTGGTGCCAATGCCAGAGACCCAGGGCTGAAGGCAGTTAGGCAGTAGAGGGAGTTGCCTGCTGGCTCCAAGCTGCAGCTGGGGGCTGAAGGCAGGGAAGCAGTGAAGGAGGATACTAGCTGACATCTCCTGGTCTGGAGAACTGGACCTCAAGGAACTGTGAGAGGGCCTGGGGGAAGTGAGGGATGTTCCCCTGGCAGATGAAAGGACTGGGATGGATGTCCTGGTACAAGAGCAAGGGAAGATTGGCAGAGTCTAGCTGTGGTCAAAGGTATTGATGTGTGGTATGTGGAGCACTGACAGACAAGATGTTTTGATGACTGCTTACACTGAATTACTCAATATGATATAATATGCAAAGATTTTTCCATCTAAGACAGTGAGGAATATGCTTTTCAAAATTAAAAATACACAGAAGCTTAATCCATTTCCACATAAATGGCCAAGTTCATGTCAAATGTAATTCCATTTACTTCAGTAGAGTTATATCCAACAAGAATTTGGCCATGAAGCTTTGTTTGGTTGCATCTTTAAATGTTCTCATTTGGAGTTTTGGACAACTGCCACCCACCCCATAAAAGTTCATCTGAGTTATTTGAACACATACCCAATTCAAAATTGCCACAGATTTTCAAATCCTGTTTCAACAATTTGTCTTATAACATCAAAATAATTATGGGGCTAAGACTTCAAAAACAAAAAAGCCCCAAAAGGAGATGCTGCATTTGCATTACTCAGAAAAAGATTTTTGGTGAGATTCTTGTATGTCATCAGGGTACTGAACATTATAGATTCACCAAATTCCTCCTTGACTGACTTGAGACTATTGATCAACAATGTTCTACAGCAAAAGTGCTTGTCTGTACTAGAAATTATTTTCTGACTATTTCCATAAACTGCTAGTAAAGCAACTTTGGCACTGATAAACTACACTTTAGAGTGTTTCTACAAATTGAAAGTCATCTAGAAATAGACAACCACAATCTAACGTAAGGGTTCACATTTGGATGCAAGTTAAGAAGCTTATTTTTTCGCCATGGTGGTCTCAATGATTAAGTGTTGCATATCAGCAGCAAACAGTAACAAAATAAATGATCACACTATCACACACAATCCAAGAATATACTGTGCTTTTGAATAAGAGGCTCTTGGCTAAAGTTCTAACATTACTGTAAGATTTGTCCATTGTTCTTAAAGCTTTCAAGACCATTTGAACAAAAGCAATACAAATCTGGCAATGTTGTTATTTTAAAATTAGTTATGGCAGATGTTATGATTGTCCTTGATGGGAATGAAAGAAAAATGTAATAAATTAATAGGAATACACTTTGGACCAGATCCTTATCTGGTGTAAATTAATATGGCCCCATTGACTTTGATAGTTACACCAGATTATACTAGCTGAAGATCTGACCCCTTTTTTAGTTTTAATAGAAAACGGAAGTGTTAAGGGTAAATTGTAGCTCCCTCTAAATGGATGGGGCTTGGACAAAGGGAGCTCTTCCCCCTTCATTAGCAGTAGGTGACTACATTGTATCTGCAAGTGCACTGAAACTCAAGAAATAGACCTGTAGCATGCCCATCTGTGCTTAATGCCACATGTGGCTAGGGACCTGCAGCCTACGCCCATATCTCCTGCTACCACGGCAAGGCAGGACTAGAGGGAATACAGGTTATGCCTGTTTTCAACACACTTCTTCTTACACCTCCCCACACATTCCTACCCAATACTTGTGGAGGCATAGTGCTTGATTCTCATCTCACGCATGCCATTGATGTCAATGGAGATAGACTGCTCAGGAGGGAGAATCACAACCATAATGGTTTACACAAGGCATCGTGTCTTTGCCAATTATACTTAGCCTACTGAGCAGAGGTAACCTTGTAATCACTCTACATTTACCTATTGAATGTAGAACTTTAACTTAAATTAGGATGTTGCATACTGCTCCTGCTAGATGAACTGCATAAACTCAAGTGGAGTTTCAGGGGATTTTTAATAGCATTTAGCAGGGTCGCAATGGGCTCTAATGAATTTAAAAATATGCTCTAAGCTTTATTGCAGAGACAGTTCAACCTCCACTATTTCTGAGATAACATCTCCTAGGGACGTTATGTTCCTAACTGACAAATAAAATCTTTTAATTACAGCTAATACGAATCAGATTTTGCTTTTGAGTTCCATAATGTCAAATCTGGCATCCTGCACTAAGGAATCTGTACAGAGAGCACAATAGACTTTCCTATAACTCATTCACCCTGTTTTGTTCATGTCACTTTGACCCTGTAAAGAACTTCTTGTCCTTAGAGATTCTAAAAATCACAGTCTAATCAAAAGTGTTGGCCTAGAAAAACTTTTTCTTCAGTTTTAACCGGTATAATCTGTTATATTATGGGATTAAGAGAGGCAATAATATGTATTTTTATATTTCTGCTGTCCTGGTAAGTCTAAAATACACTTGTTAGAAATTGTAGAACTCCATATTCACCAGCATTACCACATTTACAGTACCACCATCAAAATTTGGGATAGCAAGACTTGTAAACATCATCATTTTGCAGTAAAGGGAGATTATATTGTGATATTAAGGGACTGATCTTGCAAATAGTCGTACATCCGAGGATTGCATTTGCTTCTTAGCTACAGTGTCACATTAGGAGCTCATGTTCAACAACATGATTGCTAAGTCCTTTTCAGAATCACTGCTTTCTACCATGTTATAACTATGACCTGTATTCTTCAGATTTTAAAAGGCACAGCATTTAGGTGCCTAAAAGATGCAGATAGATGTTTTTGAAAATTTAAAAATTAAAAAAGGTGCTTAATTAATGCCAATTGATTTCAACTCAGCCAATTATTTTCATAATGTTGGGTGCAAGATATGCTGTTTAACAACATCTTTAGATACTGATGGAATTGAAAACATTTCATTATCTCTGTGAAATATGAATACTTCTGCCTTCTCTACATCATGATTTTTAATCTTACCATCCTTGTCTATGCTATTACTAGGATTTCATTTATTCCCAATACAGTTAAGAATTCCTTATTGTTTGTAACCTTACTGGCTGTAGATTTTTCATTGATACCTTTAGTTTCCCTTATCAACTGTCCTGCATATCCTAAATGATGATTTGTACTCACTGCTATCAACGTCCTCATTTTTCTATGCTATATATACACATGTGTGTGTGCTTTATTTTTATTCCTGTCTTCACCTTCACTCTTCACCAGGATTATTTTTTAACCAAGAAAGCTTTCTTTCATAAGCATGGATTTGTTGATTTCTTGTGCATCTACTTCTATGATGAGCATAGAATATAGGTTTAAGTTAGACTGCAAGTCTACTAACCAGTCCAGATTTGCCAGCAATATGGCACAAAGAAGTCCAGTGCAAGGAGACTACTTTGTGCCCTATTGCTGGAATCTGTCCCTACAGTGATGAACCTGGGCCTTGAGTGGATGAAGGATACTCTAGTACAGTGTTTCCCAAACTTGGGACACCTCTTGTGTAGGGAAAGCCCCTGGCGGGCCAGGCCAGTTTGTTTACCTGCCCCGTCCGCAGGTCCAGCCGATCGCGGCTCCCACTGGCCGCAGTTCGCTGCTGCAGGCCAACGGGAGCTGCTGGAAGCGGCAGCCAGTACGTCCCTCGGCCCGCGCCACTTCCAGCAGCTCCCATTGTCCTGGAGCAGCAAACCGCGGCCAGTGGGAGCCGCGATCAGCCGGACCTGCGGACGCAGCAGGTAAACAAACTGGTCCGGCCCACCAGGGGCTTTCCCTACACAAGCGGTGTCCCAAGTTTGGGAAACACTGCTCTAGTACTAGAGCACTGGGATAAGGTTCCTATGCCAGCCCTCTTCCCTACTGCTGGTGTAGAGGCCATGGCCAAAGATTGCTATGCTGTGCTGGTACCCAACTGCAGTTTTGACTCCTTATGATTAAGAGGTTGGGAAAGTGTTTTTCCTCTACAAAACAAAACAACAAAAACCCTGGCAACAAAATTGAGAGATTTTGTTTTGGTTGAAATTCTTCAAAGTTTCAGGTTTTCCTCAAAAATGACATTTTTAGGTTGTCAAAAAAGGGGGGGAAAATAGCAATCCCCAAAATGTCATTTTTGAGGAAAATGTGTAAATTTGACAATTAGATATTTTACACCAAAAATAGTCTGGTTTGGCAAAAAAAAAAAAAAAAAAAAGCCATTTTCCATCTAACTACTTGGATGGAAAATTTTTAATCAGGTCTACTTAGAGCTGTTAACAATTGGCATAAGCTAAACTAGCCCTAAGGCCGATGAAATGTGTCCCTGGAGACCAGCCTTGCACACAGCAGCTGTAACACAATTCTAGTTTAATTGAGCCAAATCCTCCCCTTTTCTGCATGAAGATAGCGGGATGGGGGCGTACCCAGAGACTTTGGGTCTGTGAGAAGAAAGCTAATGATTCTTAATCCCATCAGCTCCACTTTCTGCTTCTCCTTCTTCTTGGACTTATTGCACAAGAGATCACCAGTTGCTCCCGTGGAACTCATCAGTTGACAGAGAATGCCGCACTCCTGGGTGAGCTCTCCAGATGCTCTAGCACACTGTAGGTATCTATTGGTTCCACACAACCAGGGATCTCTGTGTCTATTGAGGAGGGAGCAGTAGCTGAGCTTAATAATACTTAACATACTGTAGTGTGTCAACAAACAGCCTTTGCTGGAATGACACTGAACTCTCAATTTTTTATGGTTTTTTTTGAGGGGGAGGGGGCAGTTAGGGGTGGCAGACAATATAAGTTGTATGGAACCAGCTGTTTGGGACCTCAAACAACCTTAATTATTTTTTTTTAAAAAGCAGACAGGCTTACTGAGACCCATTGAGGATGTGTCAAGACTAACAAAGCTGTTAGATACATTTGCTGCATGCTCCAGCTATCTTAACTCCTAACACTCATTTAGGCATGTCCTCTCATTGCCTTTTGTACAGCTTTAACACAGTCTCATAATCAAGATTTATGGCCACCCAAGCAGTTTTTGTGTCTGATCTTTCAAGGCTGAGACAATATGAGATCAAGATGTCGGGCAGCTAGGTTCACATAGCAAGACTCTCATTAAAAGTCTGGATGAATTAATTACCAGCATTAACAATTAGAGCTATGCACACTGTGAAGATGATATGTTTAATAAAACCCATGCCTCAGGCCACATAGCTCTGGCAAAGAATTTTTTCCACACATGCCCTGCATTTCATAATTGAATGTATCATGGAGGATTTAGGCCTTCTGCTGAAGATCAGTCACTGCAAACACAGGATTGTGAAATATATGGAACAAAGGTCTGCTCCCACAGCAGGTGTCTAGGTGGGACTGAGACAGAGGTTCAATACTATGTGTTTCTGGCTGCTCATGTGTGGCTAATACTCAGACCCTAAAAAGTACTCAGGTAACCAGTTCCCACTGAAATCTGGGTCAAAATCTGTATGCATCAATAGCATGTGAGATCTCACATCACCGGTCTTTGATTTTAATCATCTCCTGTTCTAGTACCAGTTGTTCCTGATAAAGATGCATAAGCATAATCCACTTAATTTCCATGTTTGTAATAATAGCAACTTGGGTTTATTAGGAGAATTGTAGCTATTGTACATCAGATTTACACTATCATCCTGTTGTTTGTTTCATTTTGCTTCTCTATTGCAGTTTTTCAGTTTGGCTTCATATGTGTACCTCCTATTATATTGTTTACTGATACATAGTGAGAAAATGTAGTAACATCAAGACATCATTTAGAAACCCTGACACCTATTACTCGCTATAGGGCTGAAGGGCCAAATTCATCCATATGCTCCAATTGCTTTGTGCCATTCTGATACAAAAATCGGCCAGGAACTGGTTTAGCTGACCAGATAAACCAGATCTACGGCTGGTTTGCATCTCTAGCATGGCACAAAGCAGTCAGAGCCTATTGGTGAGTCCAGGCCTAAATCTACATAGTGGACATATGAGAACAGCTGAAGGGCCTCTCTTCCCTCATGGATATTTTCTTCCCTAGTTGGCTTGGCTGCCTCCTAGGCTTGTTCAGTTTTTCTTTCCCATACGTTCTTTAGGATGAAATCTGAACCCCTTGTAGGTTCCATTTCCTTGTCCCTCTCCCCAGGGAAGCTCACAGGCCAGTCCCTAATCCCAGGCCTGGAGACTTTAACCAGCCCATGACTGTCCTTCTCCAGGATTCTGAAGTTGTCCCTCTATAGGAGTCTCTCTAAGCATCTCTTTCGCCCTTTTCCAGGATCCCTTCCACAGGACTCACTGCAGAGATTGCTTATGCACTTCCCACTCTCACTGGGTATCCCTCACACTGAGGGAAAGGGAACCTTATATATTCCTGCAGTCCTCTGGCATTTACAGTTTGAAATTTGGGCATCTAGAAGGTGTCTCAAGTTGCAAGCTGGACACTAATACCCGATATCACTAGTCACTTTTAAACTCTTGGCTCTGTTTTATTTTTTTTAAATAAGTGACAAACTTGGCAGCTCTTCAAATTTTAATTGGATATAAAAGATTCTACAGGTTCTCAAATGTTCCTTGTCTTTAAAATGGTAAATTCCATTAGACCCAACAGAATATATTTAACCAATGAAATTTTTCAAGGGTGGATATAGTTTAATGAAATAGGATGGTATTGTTCATTTGATAATTAACTGAAGTCAAATTAGAGATGTTAGTAATATAATTTAAAAATAAACTTCATCTTATTTAGCTGTTTCAGAACACCAGGTGTAAAAAATATAAACATGAATAAATATAGACCTATACATGGGCATAATTGTGGGTTATATACTGTACTTGTCTGAGTTTGTACAGGAAAACTTGCCTCTGTGTGAAAAGCATGCATACAACCAGGGCATGTCTTAGGAGCTGCGTTGATTCACTAAGCAAAGAAGCGTCTTAGCAGCCCTGTGATATTTTCATGCCTTTTATCTAGTTCAACAGCTACTTCATTCAAAATGCGCCATCCTTTCAGGGGCAATTTAGTGAGCATTTGTACAATTTAAATACAAATCTCTGATCTACCCTTATGTATAAAACACCCTGCGTGAAAGCCTGGTTCTACTGCAGTCAATAGCTGCACTTCAATAGGGCCAGGAATTCAGCTCCTATTCCTACATTATCTCAAACAACAGGTATTGACCACGTAGATTTCCAGACTGAATAACTCTTAGTCTAAATCAAAGGCATCAGTGGCCTTTGACTTGTCGCAGAAAGGTGATCCACAGAAGGGTAAGAGATTAGTTATTTTCTGACACCTGCTGAAGTCTCATACGCATTGGTCAGATCATCTTGTAAGTATCTGATGATCCACCTCCGGCACTGAATAATGAGTTATGGCAACACCGTTCTCCACCAGATCATCCCTCTCATTTTCCTGACAGAAATAAAAAGATGTGCTCCATATGAGAACACTTTGAAATGAGGGTGACCATCATGCTAGCCACAATGAAAGAGAGCACTTGTAAAAAGTACACTATGGGATTACAGAAAAACACTCTTGCTCCTTTTTTATGTCTCTAGTTCAAATAGGCCAAGCCAGCCTCTCTCCCATGGGGCAAGGCTGACTTAGACCACAACAGACAGATTGTCACAGCTCAAGTTGGCCAAGAATGTGCCAAAGAAGGAACAAAATATAACTCTGAAAGAAGTAGGTAGAACATAAAGTGAAATAAATCAACCCTTTATCAGCATCTCCTTCATCTTTGACCTTTCATAATATTCAGAAACAGTTAATTAAAGGGGGGGACCAACAAAAACCTCTTTTGTTACTAAATACTACAACTGGGTTTATGAAAATTATAGCTAGGGCCACTGGAAAATTGCTAGGGTGATAAAACTGTATGTATTATAAGCACCATTTTCATTCTGCTCTGTGGCTTTAGAAACTCATCTCACTCTGTAGTGTTTGTCTTGTCTGAAAAATGTTGCTACATGATCCTCAGTGGTTAAGACTGTGGCCGAATTACTCTGCCCTGCCACAGATGACCATCGCTTTAGAAAGCCGGCTAACATGGCAGCATTTAAAGATGGATTGGAGCTGCTTTGCCTTTGATATGGCTAGCCCATGAAAGGAGAATTTGTATGTCAGCAGCTTGAAATCATGGAAGAAGTCCTTTAAAAATTAGGAACTAGAGGAAGAAATGCGTGCTGGAGACACTCTTTCCTAAACACAAGAAGAGTGAGGGAAAAGTGGTTCACTACCTTTTCCATGCTGTGATCCCATGTCTGACAGAAAAAGGTTTTGGGACATGCACCCCATCTATTCGTTAAGTAAGGTCTCAGTCTTGGAGTTCTGACCTATAAGATCAGCAGAGTAATTGCCTGCAAGTGCAGAATATAGCAGAAAACAAAGATAAAGAAAGCAGGAGGAAGAAAGGTAACAAAAGGACAGGATAGAGAAAGGAAAGATGTGCAAAGGAGAGGAGAAAAATGGGATTCCTCCAAGAAGTCTCACTGAAATCAAGATTTCCTTTCCCTCTCTTTCTGCGTCTGTTAACAATTGTGCTTTCCCCTTCCCCTCATGCAAAATTGCAGACTCTGGATTCTCTGAAACCACCATGCTCCCTTCATCACTTCACTTCTTATAGATGAATAAATTCTAAATATCACGGATACTGCAAATACATCTCTGAGCATTTGTCAGCTTTCACTACATACTGCTACGTGCTTATTAAGGCCTTGATCTGCAGTTTGTCTTCTCTGATGCAGGATTACGCCCAGTCCAACCCCAAAAAAGCTTTTAAAAGTCATGTAAGGTGTTAAACTCTGTCTTTTCCCTCTCTATGCAGCATCTGTCTCACTAACTGTTCAGCATCTGTTTGTTTACCATGAGTTGTTTCAGCAGATGCTGACTAGTTAGTGATGCACTGTTTGGGAAAATGAAACGGCTATGTCAAGAATAAATGTTTATTAAAATAATCCTATGATCGAACTTTTCCCTTGATTCTCACATACACATAGTAGGAGTAGTCCACTTTTTAAATGAAAGTTTAAAAGAGCATAACAGAACAAACAGTCAACACAAAAAAACCAACAGACTATGCTTTACTACTGTTCTGAAAGATATATCACTTGTAACGTACTTAATAAGGCCCCCAGGAGGACATATTTAAAGGATGCATTTTACACTGTGCATTCTATATAACTATGGGGCTTGATTCTTTTCTCAAGCCAGTTTTCTTTTCACTGATTTAAATTTAGTTACCCACAATTTACACTAGGGTTAGAGGACAATCAGACCCAATGCATGTAAGAAGAAAGAGAGCCAACCTGTACTAATTACCAGCTTACTATAATTGTGGGGCCACAGCCTATGTTGTATTCGGGGATCTTTGTCATGATCCCCTGCTGCAAAGCTGCTCTAAGGCAAGTAGATCTAGCCCTGGGAGGACACCCCCTTTAAAAGGGAATTCCCAGGTGCAGTAGTGAATGTGGTCAAGGGAAAGGGGCAACAGCCTGTGCTGCCGTAAGCCCCTGTGATCCCATGCTGATGGAATGATTCCTGAGGGTTAGAGGTCACCACAGCACAATTAAGAGCAAATTAACTCTGGACCATCATCCCCATGATCAGAATGGTGCAAAAGTGACATACAAGCATCTTGTCTGCATGCTTCCAACTGAGCTGTGAGGGACAGAAAGCACTGACTCAAGTATTTGGCCCATAATGTTGACAAAGCTTTAAAATTCTGTCATCTCTGAATACACTATCACATCTTGATCAGTAGACACCGCTAAGGAACATATTGATAAAATGGTGACTGGAATATACAGTAGCAATCTATTACAAAGTCAACCTCTGTCAACTGTTACCAACCATTTACCACAGGTATCTCCCTTTCTAAGTACAGGGGGAAACTGTGGTAATGTTAGACACTGCTTCGTGGCTAACCTTGGCAGGTACCATATATTGCACCAGCAAGTTTTGAAGTGCTTTCATGATATATTTCCCATGGTCCCTAATTAAAATGTATTCATCAAACCAAAATGATTTGTTGGCAAAGCAGATAGATAAATGATAACCCCAATTAAATGAATCACAAATTGTTAAAATTTCATATAGCTTAAATTTGGATATGCTTTCCATAACCAGAATTCCTACAGAAACAAATTTCATTCAGATTAACCAAACATTTTTGTTGTTGCCCAAGATGTTTGCATAATCAGAATTTACATATGTATTTTGGACTATAGATGTATGCTCTGACAGGAGAACAGAGTGTAACAACAGTAATAAAGTTAGTGTAGGGTTATATAATTTAAAGATTATATGATAATGAAAATTCAAAGAGGGCACATTTAAAGCTGAGCATGGAACCTTGATTGTCATTTCCTGACTTTTGAGTGAATAATCATGCAGATGTACATTCTCCTAGTATAATGATCTTTTTTTTTTTAAAAAAGATGAGAGGTCTCTAAACTTTGAAGAGTAATCACAATTTTTCATAAGTAGTACTTGCACCAGTTAAAGTTCATTGACAAATACTTACTCCTGAGTATTTTGCTTATGTAAGTTTTTTTCCAAATCTAAAGTCAAAATACTTTCTAAAATTTGTATTAAAGTATAAAAACAATCCCGCCCCCTCCCCCCACTTATTTATTTTAGGAAAAGACGGTTCTACAGTAGGAGGAGTACACATTGGAGCGGTAGCTTAAAGTAGCAAAACTCACTTAGTCAGTAAAAGAAAAGTACACTAGAAGAAAGGAGTATTCTTGAGGGAAGTGAACATGTTTACCTTCCAAAGCTAGCCATGGTTTCTCTGCAGTGGTTTATATTTGAGTTTCATGTCACGTTAGCCATATGGCATACAAGTGTATAAAAATCTGATTTTCAGATATCTACAAAGCAGGAGAAGCTAATGTTATTGTAGATATATTATTTTAGACCCAGAAAAAGATTACTTCAGAGGAAAGAATTATAGAATCTTTTCCTGACACGATACTAGTATAATACTGATAGGTAGCTAACCCCTCAAATGCTGAAATATGTGTATACTCCAGGACCAATCAGTTCTAAGGCAGTGAACATTATCTGGAAAGAACGCAAGCCATACATCAGTGGATCATACAAATGGGGCTTTGACTAAAGTGCACTAGATCTCAGTAGGGCATTAGAGGACTTTACATATGTTATTTTGAACTTGACCATCAGTTCATATCTGGCCCAATATTTTGTCTTTATATAAATGAGCTTATTCAAACACGAAGGTCAATAGAAATAATCCAACCATATTTTATTTAAAAAGACAAATGGAAACAGTGGAACTAGTCTTCAGGTCAGGCTGAGCTATGTTTGACACAAGACCCATCAGGAACAGTGGGGGAAAAGGGTGGCTTTAAGCCACTTTTACTCCTCCAAATGCTTAGGTCAGCCAGGGGTTGATTCAGTCTCTGAAGCAAGTTAGAGCAGCCCCAGGGTTGTTATAACTTATGCGGTCTGGTAATAACTTCTTAGGGGGCATTCCGGTAGCAAGAGATGGCCAGAATGCAACAGTGCACTGGCCATACTCTCACCTGCTTCCATATTAGAAGTGGGAACACCTAGGGCAGTGCAGAGGTAGCTATATTGGCACTACACCACCGAGAGAGTCTCCCATTCTGGGGAAATCCTCACTGTCCTGTTACAGCAGTTTTATGGTTGCTTTTCACAGCGCAGGTGCTATGTTGGAGCTGGGGATGTGGGTCAGTATTGTTAACAAATAAAGTGTTTACCCCCCATGTTTGCAATCCCAGACATTGCAGTATTGTCCTGCTATATGAGAACTTGAAAGTGAAAGTGATCAAAAAGAGGAGTCAGAACTACCCTGTTTTCATTACTCAACCCAACATGCAAAAAGCTATCAAACGGCATACATAATAAATGGTAGGTTTCTAAGTATTCATTTTTAATAATCCCAAATGTTGTTTTTAATAATGCTAAGGAAATTTGTCTAAAATATGTCGGGCCTGATTCTGATCTCATTTACACCACTTTCACATTGAGGTAACTCCATTGATATTCCTGGTTACACTTTTGTAATTGAGTTACTTCTGCAGTGGCTGAAAGCAATGGACTTTGAGGAAGCTCAGCATCTCTCCGGACATGCTCAGCACCTTTACAGGTTCATACTCTGAGTGAGACCAAAATTGAGCTTATAATTTTTAACGTTAAAGTCTAGCTACTTTAGGTAACAGTATGGTTCCCAATTACGGTATTATTTAAGTGTCTCTTTAATACGTAGAAGTAAACCATCACCACAGGTTTTTTTTAGAAAAAAGGTCACAATATTATACAGTAGCTCAGAAAAAGTTACTTCATTGCAAATTGAAGGCAACACTGCCAAATATTAGGATGGATCTCAAAGATATATGGAGTTGAAAGATGGAATCTTTACATTATTGGAACAGCGAAAGGAGCATCACTAAGCTAAGCTAAATCTTTTTCACCTAGTTTATTTAATTTACAGTTTGTTTGCTGAAGCTTAAGAACCGTTTATTTATGATGTTTCGACTGTGTGTCTTCATTCCAGAAGATGGAACCGTTAATACATTAATTACTGTGAGTTTATTTAAGGGTAACTGGATCCCGTTTTGTGAACATTGGTTGTACAAATGTAAGATAAACTTGTAAAGAGGCACTTCTTACAGCATATTTTTTGAACTAGTAATGGAGAAAGCATTCTGAGTGCATATTTTTGGTGTATAGTGGAAGTCTAATATCGTATTAACCAGAGAAGATTTAGAAAAATAACAGTGGCTTTCAATAAAAGCTTTATAATTCAGCTACATGAGCAAGATGAACGCTCTGTCTTATTCCAGAATATCACTTACAAAAGTTTCCCTTCTAGATATAAAGTGACAACACATTTAATCAATGAAATACAAGACAGAAGCATAACGTCATCAGAACAAGACCTCACAGGCTGATCATTGTCTTGGGAAGAACATGTCACCAAAAACTTTCAGAAGATGATAGCTGTCCAACAAAACAGCAGTTTAATCAATCTCAAACCTGCAGAAGTTCAGCAACTTGCTGGATAATGGCTCTTAAGGGTAAATTACATTATTTTTGTAATAAAAAAAGAATGAGTTTAATGGGGCTGTAAATAGGCCATAAATTACTGCTGAGTGGCCACTGTGTTTCTGGAAGCTCCATGATGCATCCAAGATGTGCAGCAATTACCTAGAACATAAGAACGGCCATACTAAATTGGACCAATGGTCCATCTAGCCCAGTATCCTGTCTTCCAACAGTGGCTAGTGCCAGATGTTTTAGAGGGAATGAATAGAACACAATAATTTAGCAAGTGATCCATCCACTGTTGTCCAGTCAGCTTCTCGCATTCAGAGGTTTAGGGCATGGAGTTGCATCCTTGACCACGTTGGCTAATAGCCAAAGATGGACCTATTCTCCTAACCTACTTATGGCACGTTGACTAATGTCAGTCTACACCTCAGCATGGCTTGTTGTTGCTTATGCTTGAACAATAGATTTAACATCCTCATCCCTAAATCACCTGCTTGCTAAACTGGAAACTACCATAAGCACACAGGTTTTTGATTAATAATCCCAGGGATGTCAGTTGTCCCCGCTTAATCAGTCCCTAAATGCCATATATTGGTACATAACTCTGAGCTACATTGTCCCTGGCTGCACTTGCACCTAAAAAGTATATCTGAGATCCACTTTGTACACATACTACTCTCTGTGTCCATTTCAGTAATAGTTTTGCACAGCCACTGGTTGCCCAATTCTTAATGGATGAACAGCTCATTCAGCATGAGTCATTGGCCTATTAGCCATATCCTCTTGGATGTTGTGTTTCTATAGATGCAGCAAAGAGCGCACCTTACATTTCAGTAGCAACACACTCAGAGTTTCCTCTCTGTAAGTAAATAGGAATGTAGCTCATTTCTTCCACAATGTCCCTGGTTCTCTTCTCAAGGCTTTCATGCCCTGTTTAAAGTTTTACAAACCTTTCCATAAGCCTGTTTTTGGCTGGATAGTTGGGGGCCAATGGCATTTCAGAAAAAGTTGTGGAAAAGCCCTAGAGACAAGCTGGGGCTCATTGGTACTAACTAGCTCATTGTTGAGCTTGTACCTTGCTTAAGTATCTCAAAAGGCAGTCAGCAATTTGTGTAATTGTGGATGTGGAAACGCCAATCATATCTGGCCACTGAGTACGCAATCAATATCACCAAGAACATGTGTCTGAGCAATAAGCACATAAACAATGGGTAGTGGACTGTTCCCATGAACTGAGCAGAGCATTTGGGAGCACATTTTAGGTGTGCATGCAAACATAATTCCTCATTTCTTGTTCAAAGAAAGGTATGTTTAACAATGTTAGCAAAGTTGCCAAAACTTGTTGGAAACCAATTAAAATTGACAAGTGCATTGACAATAAATCAGTGGACTTGAGTCACATTACCCTGCAGGTGTCCTTGGAACTGCATGTTCTGTAGAACCCAAACCTCCAACATAGTCCTTATTCATCTGAGGGTAAATCCCTCACTGCAATCTCAGTCAGTTCCTCCCACGGAAGTTTGCTGTTATCAGAGTGTTCTACAGAACAGAGATGTTTGCACTGAGTTCAAATATTTTTCCATAAAAGGGAGGAAAAAAATGTGAAGATTTTGTTTCAGAGGGTCAGATTGTGCAACTTACATTCAAAGTAGCATTTACTTAGGTATGTAGTCCCTTTGTCTTTTATGGGAGTGCTCACATAAGTAATTGCTATGTCAATGTCAATAAGGGTCGTAGAATCAAGTGAAAATTTTTCTTTATGGCTAAGCAAATAAAGAAAACAATTTCTCTGTAATAATTGATTGAAAAAAATGCCATGAAACTCATATATATATACAGATTGCAAATTATTAGAGTAAATGCATGTCAGCAAATAATGAAAATAGGGTTCAATATGTATTAAAATATTGTAAAAGGGGTGGAATAAATCGTACAACTAATATTGTTCAACCTGTACTAATAACTGCAATTGCAATTTGCACTGGAGTGCAGTCAAGTGATTTGGGCTTTCATTCTACTTTAATAAAAGTGGAGTTTCATCACATCTAAGTTTACCACAAGCAGGCTTGACTGTATTTGACTCCCCCTTCCCCCCCATTTAGCAGAATGTTCCTTTAATAGATAAAGTAATTGGAGAGGTAGACATTTCCATTTTGAGTAGTTACCAGTATTGGCTACCATTATTATCCTCATATTATGTGGCTACTGCATAGTTTGTCTTTTTATGATTCTCCATTTAATAATAATTTTAATCTTTCAATCTGTAACCATTTTCAGTGCTGATGTAAAACACATTTAGTATAAAAATATTGTTCTGATTTATAGCCCTGGGCTAGTTCCGCATAATTCAATAACTTTAGAGAGAAAAGGAATCCATATATTACATTTAACTTCAATACATTGTTTAAGCACAGGGAATGTTTTAACATTTTTTCCTCTATCAGATTATATACATATTTCTGTACAGCCAGACTGCTTTAGCTTAAGTTCATAGAAATCTTGGCATTTTGTTCCATTATGTAAGAACCCATGAAATGTATTTGTATTGATTAAAGTTTGCAGAGGAAACACATTTATTTTGATTGATTCTTGAACTTGGTCATAGTAATGGAATACAGTATTGGTTATTTCTGTATTACATCATGAAAATCCACTAGAGGACACTGAAAGAGCTATTATGCACTGGTTAATGAGATTTCCACACCTCATTCTTAAATAGCTAGGAGCCCTAACAAAGAGGGAGAAAATATTACATGGCCAAGATGAGCTACACCTTGATTTGAAACTGATTGTAACTTGATTTGCAGTATGTGAATTTTGCATCTTAAGAACTCAGTTCTGGTCATTCAGTGAATGTGATTTTATTGTAGGTTCAGTATGATGTCTGGATTTTACATTAGTGTAGCCTGGGTAAGCTTGAATAAACTTACATCACATGGGTGGGGGTGGGGAGCGGGGAAGAACGCCCTGTGTTTACAACAGCTCCAAGTCAATCCTTGCTCCTTATAACCAGAGCTGAAACAAGCTGTTTGTCAGATTTTAGAACTCTGGCACCAGAGCACATGCTAGGCATCTCTTAAATATTATAGGTTCTATCCTCCATTTACAAGTAGAGTCATGTATGGGGGAGAGGCAGGATGAGAATTAATGAGTCCAAGATTAGGATAGAAAAAGAAAATTCCCATGTCCTGAGCTCAGTGAGCAAAAAAGGGAAAGTTTCTCATTGTGGACATGGTCGTTCCTCACTGCAGAGAAATGGGCACAGGGCCACTGTGACTGAGGACTGAATGAGAGATGAATGTGAGGGAGGTATAGCTGAAGAGGAAAAATTACAATGAATAGGAGCAGAGAAGGGGTGAGAGAAAATAAATCTGTCAACAAATATTCAAAACTAATTCTACTGCTGAGGGCAGAATAGTGTCAGGACAAAAGCTGTTCCAAGCTGACCAGCTCCACAGAAAGCCACAGGCCATGAACAGTAAATGCTTGAATATTTAAGGGCATATTGTTCCTTAGTAGAGCTGGTTAGGAAATGGAATTTCCATCCCACAGGAAATTCCAACATTTCAATTTTTATTTCATCCTGAATCAGAATAAAAAGTCAAAAGCTCAAACTATTTCTCGGAACAAAAATTCCAAAATATTTTGTTTCAGAAATCTCCCGATGACCTAATCGAAGCGTTTTGTATAAATAATATCAAAACAATGTACAAATTAATTAAAAGTTAAGAAATTTGGCATACCTGTCAATTCAAAACAATAACATAGGAATGTAACAGACCAAGAAAGTCTAAGCAAACAAAATACTTTATATTTTAATTTAGAATTGTTTCAAAGTGTTTCCTCAAAAATGACATACATGTTCCCACAAAACCTTCCAATTGCGATGAAACATCATTTTCTGATGCAAAACTGTTCCATTGGAAATGTTTGGACCAGTTCTAGCCCTTGGCCGGTTTATTACTCCATAGAGGCCAGAATATCCTGACAGTATGGATTCAGTCATTCCTCTGCAGTCACCCTTTGGGTGGAGGGTGGGGAGAAAGGGGGCATTTTCCCCATCCATCAAACCCCCAAATTGGCAATGAAGTTAGTGAGTGTTTGGTCTGGGTAAAAAGTAAGACGTTCAGAAGCAGGCCCAATGAGAGCTTTGCCTGAGCATGAACTTCAGGATCTGGTTATATATTTATTTAAGTTTGTGTTGAAAGGACATTTCTAGGCAAGGTACCACAGCAGAGAGTATTAGAGTAGTGTCATTTTCAGCAGTCTATACATTGCTATATACATGTGCTGAACTTCTGTTGATCTCAGTGGAAGATGCATGTGGAATCTAAAGGACTTTACAAACAAAAGTCCTGACACTACAGAAGGGGCAGACTCCTGAGACCACCTGGAGTCCCCATGCGGTAAAAGGGCTCTGAGTGGGTACAAAGCTCTGTCTGTGTAGCTCTTTGCAGGATGTGTATAAGTGCTTTATTAGTTTGTACTTAGGCAAACTGCCAAAGAAGTCAACAGGAGTAAAAACAAAGTGAGGATTTGTTCCTATATACATTGTCTGCCACATGAGGTACCAACCACCAATTAGCACTTACATACCAAGATGGTAGGTATGTTATAACTCTTAGATTGATTAGAGAGAGGATTAGGCACTCACTGAATAACAAGGATTTGGGAAGAACAGAGGGTTCCCCCCCTCCCCTCCAAGATGGGGGACAGATATCTAATCTTATGAAAAGTTCTGTGGGATTTTCAGTCTTCATGCAGAGGAGACAGAACTTTGTTGTTTAAAGGATAATATGAAAGACACACAGTAAATGGTATGGTACTTAGCTGATCTGCCTCATTGTAATGGGTGACAGGTTGAGGGATAGCCCTGCAAGGAATTGCATTTCTAGGCCCAGAGAATATGGTGTTTCAAAACAGGAGGTTTAGACCATTTTCATATCCTCTCCATTCTAAAACTCATACTATGTTACACAAAATTCTTATAAAGTCAACATCAATTCTAATGCATAATATATAGTGGTCACAATTAACACACAAACAATTACCAGTGATTACCACCCTGTTATCTGAGATGCTATAGAAGTTCTCTGGAGTTTAGACCAGGAATTGACTGTGACCACCCAACTACACTTGATGGGACATAATGGTTTTATGTATCACTCATTCTTGTCCAATACGCTGTGTTTTGATTGGCCAGTGACTAAGCTGGGAAAACTAGTCAAGCTGTAATATAGGGAAGACTATTTAGCTAGCCAGTCAACATTTAGAATATGGAAATATAAAAGCAGAACATTACATTATTACTGATGCAGGATTTTGGAGACTAACATGAATTCAGTCATTCTAACGAGCAAAGCTAAAATGAAAACAAATCAGCTGTAAGGTTTGATCTTGAACTTTCCCAACATTTGGGAGTGTTTGGATCAGGAGCTCAAGTTTTGACCCATCTCTAATTAGAACTGAAGTGCTGCACGTAATTTATACATTGTCATGGCAATAACCATAAGACCGAGAAAAGATATAAACCCTTTACCATTATAATTTGCAGATGCCAATTTAGCAATTCACTTCAGATTTCATAACTAGGGCTGCTATATATTTACATCCCTTGCCAAGACCATTATATCCCTGAGGAATAGTATCTCTGCCATCTCATGTTTTTTTGATAAATGACTGGAGGGAAACTGTCTGGGGCAGTTCATGCCAGCTGGTAGCCTAAGCATATCCCTTAGAAAAAGCTCCTACATGTACAAGCAGTCATAAGGGTCAGTGCCCTGGAAAGATAACTACTATAATAAGTATGTCCTTATCTGTAGCTTTGTAGTGGAAGGAAAAGACACAGAACTATAATCATGGTCTTGAATTTTTTGGGAAAATAAAGGAGTTTGAGTGTCTGCATCAGCCTATTTCCTGTGGTGAGGTGAGGCCTAGATCACAACTAAACTCTCCTGACTTTAGAATCTCTTGACCGACTGAAACCTAAATCCCCCAAAGACAAAATTCTGTGCTTTAGAATGAACCTGTAAATGCCCTATGGCTGCTTTGCTAAAGTAAATAAGACTATGCTCCTTGCAGTTGTGGTTTTATGGTAGGTTTGAGGTCAAAATAAAAAAAATACAAAAACAAAACATGAGATGCCACAGGGCTTTGTGAAATGGAGACAAATTGAATTTCAAAATGTGCTGGTTAACCCCAGGGAGATCTAAGCACTTTGAAATATAGACACACCAGGTGGTCATCTAGGTATTTCTGTTTGCTGTATCACTGTGCAGGTGACCAAGTGTCGTAGCTTTCCCCAGAAATATTGTTTTCAATAAATACGTCCTGAAAGGACACATTTAGTTCAAGATTAAATTTTCCTATTTCTGCCAGACAACATGGATTTTATATATGGTGTAAGCTCTTTGGGGCAGGGACTCATTTCATTGTTGTTATTGTGTGTATGTATCTAGTACAGTAGGACGGGGACCTCTAGGCTTTACTGCAATACAAATAAGTACATACATTATATTTATTAGGAGAGATTTTCATTATCTAAACATGCTCTTGGCAGAATTTACTATCTTCATAAAGAAATGTCACCATTTTCATTGTGAAAATAGTTCTTGGTAACTAAACAAAAAAAATCCAACAACCCACAAATAATAAAAAAAAACCCCTATGTATTTAAATAATGAATAAGGGCCAGATTACAATATTCTTACTCATGATGAATAGTCCCTTACTCCAGTGGAACTATTCATGTGACTAACAATCACCAAGGTGATTAAAGACTCCTCTCTGGCCAACAGTCTAAGAAAATGCAGAGGAGGAGAAGAATAGATCTTGTCAGATCATGGTCTCTGTTAAATCAATGAGAGCAGGATGGGGACCACATATATTCTGCAAAACCTGTTTTCCCTCCGAGTTTTGCTTATGGTAGTACACATCCACAGACAGTTCAGTGGCAGATTCTTTGGGGAATCCTCTACCCACATATATTTGAGGTGATGATCTGGATGATGATAGCCTGAGCTGAGTTTGATGTATGCCTGCATTAAATACATTTTCAGAAACGTTAAAAAATATCCTTGTGGAGCCTGAATGAAAAATGGTGTCATCTTATCTTTGTGACTAATGGAATAGAACAGCATGTACTGCTAAATATTATATTATGTTTTGACAGCAAGTATGAAGGAAACAGCACCGTTTTAGATTTCATACAATAGAGATGAACTAAGGGAACCCAAATTTAAATGCCCTATTGACAATTTTTGAATGTATTCAAAATCTGAACTAGGATTCCATTCCAAATTAAGCAAATGTCCTCTTTCTATATAATGGGCCAAAACCACAGTTCTGCATTTAAAAGCCCTTTAAGCTTGAGGAGTCCTTGTGGCACCTTAAAGACTAACAAATTTATTTGGGCATAATCTTTCGTAGGCTATAACCCATCTGATGAAGTGGGTTATAGCCCATGAAAGCTTATGCCCAAATAAATTTGTTAGTCTTTAAGGTGCCACAAGGACTACTTGTTGTTTTTGCTGATACAAAAGACTAACATGGCTACCACTCTGAAACCTTTAAGTTTGAGGCATTCAATATCTGGATCCAAATTTTCTAGCGGTAGCTAATCTCAAAACAAACTTGACTTTGACTAAGTAGGCCTCCACCCAGCAACACACTTTAAACACCTGAGTAATCCCACTGAAATCAATAGGATTATGAGCATAATTAAAATTAATCATGTGTTTAAGGAGTAGATTTCCCATAAAGCATATACCCAAAGTGCTGAGCTCTTGAAAATTAGGTCACTTATTATGGTGCTCAAATGGATGCTAAGCTCTTTTGAAAATCTGTCTCTTAGTGCTCTGTACTACCAGGGACTGGTAAAACAATGTAATCATAGCCACAAGTAATTATTGGCTTAGTACCCAAAACCAGCACAATGTACTTTTAATTTAAAAGAAACATTTTAGCACTCCCATGGCTCCAATTATTAGCATTAATAGCTTGAGTATTGCTTTCCAGATATACAGTGTCCCTAAATGATGCTAGTGCTGATTGCTGGTATCATATCTATTAATGCCTCTCCATGTCAACTTTGCTTTTCTGTGGTACTTTATATTGTAAAAACGGGGGTTCAATTCTAGTCAGTCTTTTGGGACAATGATTGTTTAGATAAACTAGCATTTAATATAGTTTTCCCTAAAAAGTGAGCACATTACTTTTGTTTATCAATTCAAGTATTTGCCTTTTAATCCTATCCAGTAGCTGCAAGTTTCATATGGACTAAGTAAGAGTACAGCAAATACAAACTCCAGACTTTTCTGGGATATTAAATCCAGTTTCAACTTTTGTATTTGTTTGAAGAGCTCCAGGACCTTTTCAGCACATTATGGGCTAGAGAAAATAAACTGAAATATAGCAGTTGAGGCATCTAAAGGTAGAAAAAAAGATAATTCATCAACGACCTAGTAATACATCATATTACTGCTAAAATGAGTGCATTGTATACAGATTGATTAGAGTATAGCATGTTGAAAATTTTCTGATGGAACAGTTTTCTTGTTGAAAGATAGGATTTCCTGTTGGAAAATGCAGTTTTAATTAAAGCAAAATGTTTCATGTGAGAATACAGACTCTTGTTTTTTAATGGGAAATTGAAATGTTTAAACTTGTTATAATATACTCAACATTTGACTATATTATACATCAGAATATTAAAGTTAAAATGAAACATTTTGACCTTATTCAATCTTCTGACTCCTACAGTATTTTTGGAATATTTCATATTATGAAAAAAATTGAGATTTCATCTTTGTCTCATTTCGAGATTAAACCAAAGTTTCAAGGTCTCAGAATTTCCTGTGGGATAGAAATTCCATTTTTTGACCAGTTCTAATTAAAGAGATCTGGTAGCAAAATACTTTGAAGAAGCCACAGCCTGCATGTTAACTACACAGGTCAGGCTTTATCGAAGGGGGGCAGAGTGAGAGGAAAATCCGGTGGTGCCACCTCTCAAGTGCTATCTCTTACTGGAGTGAAAATGAGATGCCATTTACAAAACCTTGTGATGATCTTCACACTTGGCCTGATCCAAAGTCTAGGAAAAAAATCAAATGGAAAATTTTACATTGATGTCTATTGGGCTGTTGAGCAAGACCACTAGAAACATCCTTCTTCTTCCTGACATGGTTTGATAGCAGTGAAACACCTAAATCACTGGGCACCTGAATTAATACCCTATTAAGATGAAGAGGGACAATTCATACTTCTCAGAGCTATTATTTCAGGATCTGTGCAAATTCAGGCAGACACCACTGAATAATTTAGAACTTGGTTCACAATTTGAAGTTTTCTTCATATCCGTAAAGGACTAGAGACTTGGCTGGATCCTCAGATGAAGCCTATAGCGCTTATATTGATTTACACTAGGTTCTCTTATGTTTGAGCTGCATATCACTTCAGCCTTAAAGTAGGAAGCACCTGCTCATTCAGCCATAATCTTTTCTGAGGCACAATGCATCTCAGAGCCCCTCAACATAAATCTAGTCAGTAATCTATGTCACTACTCACAGAATAGGGTGCTCTTCAACATGAGTAAGGAGGGACAGAGTTGGGCCTTAAATATAGACAAGGAGTTAAATATAGACAAGGCCGACAAAGATGACAAGCCAATATGTCACATAGCTGCTTAACTACCTTACTACAGCAGTTCTCAAACTTCATTGCACTGCGACCCCCATCTGACAATAAAAGTTACTACACGACCCCAGGATGGGGAACTGAAGCTTGAGCCCGCCCAAGCCCCACCGCCCTGAGCAGGGAGGCCAAAGCCCAAGGGCTTCAGCCCTGGGCAGGGAGGCCTGTAACCCGAGCCCTACTCCCCAGGACTGAAACTGAAACCTGAGCCCCGCTGCTCAGGGCTGAAACCCTCCGGCTTCAGCTTTGGCACCGGGCAGTGGGGCTCAGGCTTCAGCCCTGGGCCTAGCACGTCTAACACCAGCCTTGGCAACCCCACTAAAACAGGGTTATGACCCACTTTGGGGTCCCGACCCACAGTTTGAGAACCCCCTGCCTTACCAAATAGGGAATGGATGGATTATAGTATGCACTCTCTTAATAATACCTGTTTTTCTAATCCTCTCTGGCATTGGCATTAGAGCCAATGGCATTTCATTTAAATTTTTTATTGTGCTGGGGGACTACTGGTGTCATTGTCTCACTCTTTTCTTGCAACATATCCTGCCAATTACCTTGATCTATAAAGGGGGTTAAAATGTATGTTAGGAAGAGGAAATAAGTTTAAAAGTTTCAATCATGCAACTTTCTTGTTTAGCCCTTCCAAAAAAGGAAGATGATTTGGGAAGGGAAATGCCTCAATTTTGATCAATGAGGTGGAATGGAGCAGATGGAAATAGTTGAAGTTGGCTAAAATAAAAGAGGACTTTACTATAGAGCTCTTAAAACTCAACAACAACAGTATATTTCGTAGTTCCACTGCTCACCATTGGCACGTTTCTGCAACCCTCAGTCATGCTGAAGAGTCTTAGCCTCAATGGAACCATCCACATGAGTAATGATACTGTACCTGCATCAATGCCCAGTGTCTCTCTCACTGATCTTCAAATGTTGCCTCATGCATTTGTTGGTTATGTCAAGTACAACAGGAGACAACACAATTCCCTTTTTAATGGCTGGGAACAGGAGAATATCAGCTCTCTCTCTCTTCCCCACCCCCATTTCAAGGCTTCATAACATTGGGTTTTTAAAAGTTAAGTTTTCCCACTTTTCCCTTCCGTAATGGATATGCTCTAAAATTAAAAAAAAGTTTCCTAGGATAACTTTTCAAAACAACTTGAATTCCCCAGTCTGTGATTCAGTTTCATTACACTGTTGTACTCAGGATTCTATGGCCTTATTGCTCTCTTTGATTGAAGAATGCCTGAGATCTCAACTTCAGATGGTGAAATGTTTAGAGCATCCTAATATGAGATCTACAGGTGACTAAAATTCCCATTGAAATTCCTGAGAAAGGGTTGATTTATCAAGTGGGCGATTACAGCTATCAAGCACTCTGACTCCTAAAAGTCTGCAGTCTCACAGGTACACTGCAAGAACTGAGAAGGATGAAATATTTAAAGATTAAATGAAACCCCTACACATCAGACATTCACATGCATCTTCCACAAGCATCATAACCACATAGCCCGTGTGCTTCCTCCACATCATTGTAGAATTGAGTTCAAGGTCCTTTTAACTTTAAAAACTCTGTTCTTACTCCATATTATCAAATTGATCTTTTAATCTCCATATGCCAAACTGAATTCTTTCTTCTCAAACAGTGTATCTATTTGTAAAGCCTGCCTGGAATCTCAGGGACTGCTTACATTCTTTGTTGTGATTCCCACTGTAGTTCATATAATTTACCCAGCTCACTCATGAATAGTCCAACCGTAATCATTTTAGGTTAGTGTTTAAACAAATTTATTATGCTGGTGTTATTCCTTTATTCTGTTTTATACCTTAATTTTAATTATCTGATTCTTTTCAGAACAACATTTAATTGTTGTTATTCTTATATCATGTACTTTACATACTTCAAGATCTAGTTCCTCAGGAGTGCCATCATATTAGAGGGAACAAGGATCTTACAATACATGAAGACCTAACTAATATACTGAGATTCTGACTCAAATGCTGCAAGCCACAAAAGGTTTTCTGGATAAGAGATCCAAGATTCAGGGTCCCCCTGACTCTGAAGATTAGTAGTGCAATGTGGACGGATGCCATCACCCCAAATAAATACCTCATCAAGGACTCAACCAAAGAACTCATTCATCTTTCACTCCCATGAAAATATGTTTCAGAGTAGCAGCCGTGTTAGTCTGTATCCCCAAAAAGAAGAACAGGAATACTTGTGGCACCTTAGAGACTAACAAATTTATTAGAGCATAAGCTTTCGTGGACTACAGCCCACTTCTTTGAATTGCATATATACATCATGTGGCAAATGTGCCTACCTTCTCCATAAATGAAGACTGAGACACAATCTTTTTTGTGACTGAGGAAACAGACTTCAAATTATGGAACACCATGTCAGTGTCACAAATAATTATGTCCCAGCTGTATTTCTGCTATCCATTCTGTGTCACCTGAAGCAATCAAGTGGATTGCCGACCTAAACTTGAACATTTAACATTTGTAGGTCTTCAAAATAGCAAAGATAGATCTAGTAGGCCTGGTGAGTAAGTTGCCCTCTGACCTTACTCCAGAACAGGCAGCACATGCTGTGTAAGTTCAAAACTAATTCCTTCTTGGAGTTTAGCTTTACTAACAACTTATCAGAAAATAACCAACATCACTGGTCACCCAAGATGATTCCTCAGAAGCTGACTGGGTTAGCTCTAGGCTTGGTTTCTTCCTTTAAGGCTACTCAGCCTCCACCCTAGAATCCTGTGAGCAGAGGGCCCACTCCCACTCTCCTTATATCCAGGATGGGTTCATGAAGTGCACTTGTCACAGTGAGTCAGCAGGTTTCAACTGGCATCTCATTGCAGGGTTCCAACACCTGCTAACAGGGTGGGTCAACAATAGGGTTGCCATCTCTAAGGTGCAAAAAACTCCAAGACATCCAGTATGAGCCTGAGCGCATAACACTGGAGAGCTAGCAGTGTGTACTGAGCACCCTTGCAGATTTCCTGGGCCAGCTACCTCAAAAGATGGGTGGGAAAACCTAAACAGGTGACAACCCTAAGTCAACAGAAGAACTTAGCCAAGCCTATTACATTATGCTGCCCTCTCCATTTAACCCTGTGCTAGCAATCCAGACAGTTGGGTACTGAAACTACTGCTGATTATCCAAATGAGATATGTAAGATTATCCTGATATGCAACAAGGACTGAGAGAAAATATTTTTTACAGACATTTCTTTCTCAGTGCATCCCTCCTGCCCGGTGCTATTTGTCTTCCTGAAAAGGAGATTTCTACCCATCAGTGTCCTTCCCTGTACATCACTTGTGCTGGTTAAAATAGTCTATTCTATTTAGACAGAGCTTAAGTTTCAATTATAGCCTTGCATAGTTTCCACATGTGGTACAGTATAAGTCCTTATTTCGTATGAGTGGAAAGGGATTAAGAATCAATCCTGTTGTTATTAACAAAGGAAAATAACTTTATCAGACTACTACATTCAAGATTTCCTACTAGTTGTGCCTCAGGAATAGATGAGTTTGGCCTGAGACTAATCAAATGGGACTACTATATATTAGGAAACGCAATGAGACCATCAAATCATTTCAAAGAGGTTACTCAACATTCATCAGAAAGTGCCTGTAGCACTATTCTGGAATAATTCTCCAAGCACCTGAGCCATCCCGCCCCTTCCTCCCCCCCTCAATAAACACTGTCTTAAATAAAAGATATCATATGGGTTCGTTCACTTTTAGAATAGCCATGCAGTATGTTCTGTTTCCACAACAGTGGGTTTTTACTTGTCATCCACTACACTCCATCTGCCTGCCACTTCCTCTTAGCCTCTTTCATAAGAAATTAAATGTGTCCAGAAGACTCCATTGGGAAAAAAAATCCTGCCAGTTGATTGAGTTTAACATTGCATTATTGTTTATTTTTGAGCCTTTGTTGAATATTTAAATCCAGGCATTTACAACATGAGTTCTCTAGTAGCTCTCATAAGCTCATACTGTTGTGTCTACACAGAAAATATCAGTATTCCTGGATGCATCTCAGGTCTGCAAATTGTCCAAGTATTGGTGATGGGTGTATTTTTCTTGTCACCCATCTCCTGAGCATTAGCAGATTTCAGGGCCTTGCAATCAGTAACAAAATCTTGTTTGAGTTACACTATATACACACATACCAGTCCTTAAACAGAGGTCTGAGGTAATTCTTCTTTCAGAAATCTCAGCCAACACACCAATGCCTATTCTATAATCCTCATATCTGCATTAAGTGCTGTGACTATCTGTGGTTTGTTCACTCTTCCATCCTCTCCCCAGTGGGCGAAACATGTGTGCAGTGGAGTGCTTCGTTTTGGTAGGGGATTAAATCTAGAGCAAAGTGCACACTTAAGTTAAAGAAGCCAAGTTCAAAGAAGTGCACCCTGCACTTACAATGGAAAGTGGTGAGGTTTTGATGTTCCTTAATTCCTAGAGAAGATGGGGCTGTTCCATCATTTCAGACGAATGAAAGCCATCTCTTGCACATATGAACTTTACCTTTGTGATAAAAATTTCCATTGTGCCTCAGAGTAGTTTACCACAGTTTTCTTTCAGGGGCTTTAGGTTCCTTTTAGGTATGTTGGGCTGAGGTCATGGAACATCATGAAGATAAGGTCTGAGACCTGGAACTTGACTTGATATTTTATCAAAAGCCAACATAGAGAGCAGATGACAAGTATGATGTGTTTGCAGTAGCAAATGTTACTGAGGAGACTAGTTGGAATTTAAGGACCGATGTCTTCATGCCCAGGTATATATGGCTGGTTCTAAGAATCATCTCTACCTCAGGAATTCACTCTAGTTAGAGAGAAGAAAACAGAAGGCAATCTTACTTGCTGCTTGCCATGGGACCACTACAAAGAAACTACAACACAAGAGTAACAATACAGCATTTCTTCAGACTGTAAACTGCTCACATGCTAAAAATAAAGACTTGTAGACTAGGGCTATGTCTACACTTGGAGCGAGAGGTCTGATTCCCAGCTCATATAAACATAGTCATGCTTGTGCTCATCTGAATGAGCATGCTAAAACTAGTAGTGTATCTGCAGTGGCACAGGTTAGCTGCCCTGAGTACAAGCCCACCTGAATCCCATGGCTATGTACTTGGCGCAGCTAGCCCATGCTGGTACTGCCTGTGCTACTGTGGCTACACAAGCTGTTTTACCATGCTAGCTTAGACGAGAGCTAGCACGAGTACATCCACACCGGCTGGGAATCACACCCCTAGTTCCAAGCCTAGGCCTCGCCTAAGGGTTACATCTACGCTTGGAGCTGTAGGTGTGATTCCCAGCTTGAGAGCTAGCATTGTAGAAATAGTATAGCACAGCAGTGGCATGGGCTCATCACTCCAATACAGATTTAGTGTGGTTAGACTGTCCCGCAGCTCGTGTGACCACAGCTAAATTCTATGTTTAGCGTCCTAGCATGATTATGTCTTTTTGAGCTGGGAGTCACATCCACAGCTCAAAGTGTAGACAGAACTGATGGGCAATAGAGCCATCTGGTGACTCACACTTTAGCAATAGTATAAAACCTGTAGGAAGCTAGCAGTACTGATCTTTGAGCCAATTAGCATTTCCACAGCTAACTATTGCAGGCACAATCTAGCTCATGCTATTTCATTTTGCTTTTACATACCCTGTTTCCCCGAAAATAAGACAGTGTCTTATATTAATTTTTGCTCCCAAAGATGCGCTAGGTCTTATTTTCAGGGGATGTCTTATTTTTCAATGAAGAAGAATACGGTACACATCGGTGGATGCCTTATTATCGGGGAGGTCTTATTATCGGGGGGATGCCTTATATTACAACGAGAGGCAAAACTGTAAGTAGGCCTTATTTTCGGAGGATGTCTTATTTTCGGGGAAACAGGGTAGTTAGGTAATTCCCAAATGAGGTGTGTTACATATTCAAGTTTCCATATAACTACCATTTTCTTATACTCCACTTTAAAAATTTGGTTGCCTAAAGTTAGGCACCTACATACTCTCTTAGACACACAGTTAATATATTCACTATTAGAATTTGGCAAAATATCAGGATATATGGTCCAATGACTTATAGCCAAAATATCTACTGTTTTCCACACAACCACACTATTTAAAGAATGGCAATTTGCCTGGGTTGGAAAAAATGTGATATTTAGGAATCAGGAAAAGGAAAATAAGGCATTAGAAGAGAGGCAAATGCCACTGTCTGTACAAAAAACAAACAAAAAACAGGAATGTTACAAAGAATAGGAGCCATTAAATTGAAAATTTATGCGGTATTAGAATTATAAAGTACACAACTCAATTAATATTCCAAAATACTGCCAAGGAACATACTAAAAAATGTACATATTGAAAACAAATTTGCAGCCTCTCTTTGTGGCAAAGACAGAATAAAAGGCAGATTTAAATTAATCAAGTTATAACTGGTCCAAACAGAGGAGGGATGAAATTGTGAGGCTTAGATAGCATTTAATGTAACAGATATATACTTTACATTTAGAAGATGGAACTTTAATGCTCTTGGAGAACATAGCATAAGGTATTACCAATGCCAGGGATTGTCTATTTCAATCGAGTAAAGATTATACACTCCATTAACTCACTTACAATCTATACATTGTAGCAGATACCCAGAGACACGTATAAGGCGTAATTTCCTAAATGTTATTAAGCAATTCCAATCACTTGGTTAATATCTTGGTCTAAGCAGATACAAAATGAAATTATAAAGTTACCTGTTTTGTTTGATAAGAATCAACTTTGAAATGTTTTACATCTACATAAAAACAGGATAAAAAGATGAGTATTTGTGCATGAGACTAATACATGCAAAAGGTTTCAGGGAAATAGCTCATGTCCCCAAATCAAGTACAGCTTAATGAGTTGTGGAATGATCAAGACACCTTCCTCACAAAGCTTGGAGGTTACTGTAGGCGAGGTCTGCTGTAGCAAATAAAGATGGTAATAGTTACAGTATTGTTATAGCCATGTACTAAACACACATGCAATCCACATCAGGGAACATCTTATTCCTAGCATAGAGCCCAAGTGAGCAGGCCATGTGGAGGGGGGCCTCCTTCCTAATACATGGAGAGAGAGTACAGCTACTCCACTTCCATGGCTGCTGTCCACTGTGCCATATAGTCAGGAATTCACTGGATGCACTGTAAACCTGCCCTGCCGTAACAATCTCCCCATCATAATTATGACATATTTTGCAGCAGAACTGATCAGTTCTACTGTAGGCAAACCTGTTGGTGGTTGAAGACGAGCAAGCAGGGTTTACTCTTAATTCATAGTGATACAAACCCTGCTATGCAGGCAGGCCATGTTCTTGTGTTTTCTAGAAGCAGAAATTGATGAGATGCAATTAAGGAGTAACAGGAGACTCAGAAGAGCTCTGTAATGCAGGGATTGGCAACCTTTGGCATGTGGCTCGCCAGGGTAAGCCCCCTGCGAGATTTGTTTACCTGCCATGTCCGCAGGTTCGGCCAATTACGGCTCCCACTGGGCGCAGTTTGCCACTCCAGGCCAATGGGGGCTGTGAGAAACGGTGGCCAGCACATCCCTTGGCCCGCGCTGCTTCCTGCAGCCACCATTGGCCTGGAGCGGTGGACTACGGCCAGTGGAAACCACGATCAGCCGAATCTGCGGACACGGCAGCTAAACAAACCAGCCCCTGCCCGCCAGGGGGCTTACCCTGGTGAGCTGCATGCCAAAGATTGCCAATCCCTGCTGTAATGGGTGCACTCATCTCTTGAATGCCTCCTACAGGATGGGTGTGGTACTGCTGTCCTTTTTTCACACCGGAGTCCCCTTCAGGCTGCTGGCCACCCTGAGAAGACCACTGGGTCTTCAGCAGCTCAGCCCTCCAGCCCAGTCACAAAGTCCAAATGAACCCCTTCCAGGGTAATAAAGAGTCCAATAACTAAAGTCTATTTCTCCTCACTAGAGACTTCAGCCCCAGCAGTGGACCATTTAAATTCAGCCTTTTGTTCAGGCTCCCAAATAAAGCTTCTTCTTACCTGGCCCCTTTTACCTTCACCCTAAGCTCAGGTCCTCTTTCTGCTGGTAAATCCAGCTTCAGCAAGTCCAGCCAGTTATCATTCAAGCTCCTTTAGCCAGAACAGCACACCCTTCCTTTCCCCCTCTGGTCCCAGCTAGGAACTGACCTGTTAATGCTCCTTTTAGCTGAGCATGCTGGACTCTGATTGGCTACTTCCATGAGGCCTCTCTAGGCAGGTCTGGAGGACCCAACTTCCCTGCTCATTTTGTCACTTTGCTGCTGTTTCCCGGGGGAGGGTGTGGTAGGACTGCAGGGTTTCCTGTAGAGCGCTGGAAAGGTGAGGTGCACCCAGTCATAATCTCCAGCTGAAATAATTGGGTTTGTTGTCTGGGCACCATCACTAATAGGCAAAGATTGGTCTCTAACTGAGGTACAGATGATTGAGGTCTTCAGTCTCACCAAAGAAAAATGGGACTTTGAGCTACATATTTAAGAAGTGAGAAATTACAAGGAAAAAATGAGCACAATAAAACCAGCATAGGTTGGCAGAAGTCCTAGGATGAATGGAAATACTGGAACCTGGTTTCCCATGGTGGTAAGCTTGCTGTTGCCCTAGGAGGGCATCTAAGCTACTTATTATGGTGTAACAAATCATACCACTGATGAGAAAAAGTGGAATGAGATTTTTTTTTTTTAAATCACATTAGGACTCTCTTGTGGCTTTGTTTGCCACCGATGCGAAGATGGGAAAGAAGATGAGCACTGTACCAGGCTTAGTCCTGCAGAGGACAAAGGTAGTTAAACCTTCCAGGGAGACTGGGAAAGTGCATACTAGCCACTACAGTACATTTAAAAGGGATGCTGCACACACTCCTCCAGTACCAGCTCTGGAGTGCCAGTAGAGCAGGGCAATGGACAACCCTTCACTTTCTCCAGCCCTCTCTCCTTTGGGATGTCTAGCATAGATAGCACTACGACTCCGCAAGATATTTATATGGCCTTCATTACCCTAGTATATGAGCCCTACATAACACAACTGTGAAGCAGGCAATACTATAATTCCCAATTCACATATTGGCAACCGACGCACAGAAGAGACTAAGTGGCAGATCAGGGAATTGAACCCAGGTCTTCTGAGTTCTGGGACTCTACTTCTCCCTGAACCTGTGCTCTGGAAGGATAAGAGCCAGGACTCCAGCTATTTCCGTTGAAGGAGTAAGAAAGGCTCTCTACACAATGTATCCACCTCTTTGAGCACCTGCACAAGAACAGCCAGAATCTGGTCCTTAACACTTTTTTAGAATAGATAGAAAGACACCTTGCACCAAATCCCCCAGACCACTTTTGCACTGAAATGCTGGCAGATTCTGGCCATCCATCTGCCATAACCAGCCCCAGGATGCTCACCCAAGTACACTGAAGAGCCTCAAAAAATGTGCAGACTTCTAAGTGACTTTTTTCCTGCCGTCTATGTAGAAGCAAGGGAGCATGGCTAGCTAGTGTGTATATTGCACCCATTGCTAGCTGTCATTCCAGACCCTTGGGGCCATTAACTAGAGTAGACTAAAGGTGGCTGTTTACACTAAGGAGCTATCCCTGCATCTAGTGCATGTTCCAGTGAATGCAAAGGGAAGTTTTGTACCCCTTGGACTGAGGTATGCTTTCACTGGTGTAGTCAAAGATCTGGCTCCTTCGATCGCTGGAGAATGGACAGCTGGGTTCCCTCCCCCTGAAACATTTTCTACATATTTTCCAATTGAGACTCTATCATTCCTATGTGTTTGGGACTGAGCACCTGGACTCCTGCATCTCTAGTATTTACTCAAACTAAATTGGACAAAATTTGCACAACTCTGCTGAACCTGATGTGAACTCCAGATGGAGTTTGAATGTGCACCAGGCTCTCTCAGCATTAGGCAAGTGAAGTTTGCTATCATGAGTTCAGTAGCAGGGCTCTGGCTCAGCAGACCTATGGGATTCATTCAGAATGACAACACTTCCCAGGACCATTTTGAGTGTCACACTCACTACGCCTTTATGATCCAAGAGATTTTAGAATTACTTGCAAGCCGCCCTTAGCAAGCTGCACAGACACCTTTATGAGAATGTGATGGACGAGGAAGAGAGCTGAATGAGAATAAAGTCTTTTAGGATGAGGATAATAATTTCTTTCCATAGTACCAATTATATTTTATGAATTCTTAATTTCCCCTTTCGGCCCTTACTCTATAGATTCCATATGAATATTATATCTGCTGAATTAGCATGTCTTTGCATTTTGCTATGTGATCTAGCTTGTGTGTGCGCTTGCTGAAGGTGGGGCAGATTAGGAAGATATTTTGCAGATTTATGATCTTGTCAGTATCACATGTCATTATTGGACTGAAGACCCACCAGAGGGCAGCATAAGAGCAGATCAGAACAACTGGCATGTATAATTGAAAAAAAATTACAAATAATAATAAAAAAATAAAAGACTGTCCTGTCTTGTAACAAACATTGACAGAGACTTGTTGAGCTGGTGTTCTGAAGAACTATTAAAATGGGTGCTGGCAACCTGGAAATTGTACAGCTTGTAAGCATTCTCAGGGTATTTAATGTGCTTCACTAGTAATGCTTTTAAATATCAGGCTCATTCCGACCAGTGCTTGAGTCAGAGATGTTACAATTAATTAGTACCTGGGAAATCTGAGCAACTTTTGCATGACGCATTTGTTGAAGACTAATGTGTGCCTTACAAGTGAAGCTTCATTCTAAAGTGTGGAGTTTGATATTGCTGAGAGTACCATTTTAATGTTTTGCTGTCAAAGGCATTTTTGTAGTATACCAAAGTATTCAGAACTGATCCATAATAATCCCATGAAGAAAAAATTGGGTTCCCAATGATCGTTTATTTAAGCGGAAAGCCACAAATCCTGTCCCCGTGAAACTCTATAGGCACAGAGAGTTGCAGATACAGTGCAGTACTGGAGCAGATTTGGGGTAGCCCATGCAAGGATGGAAAACAACAAGCATAATAGCAAGCTGATGGCCTTTACAGAACCCCACACTGTACAACACATGAAATCAGGATGTTTCCTTGCAGATTTACCTACTGATCACTGGGTGGCTGGCTCTTGTGGAGAGTATTCAGTGTTCTAATCACCAGGATCCAATCTTTTGTTTGAACCCAGTTTTCCAACCTTCGAATGCTTAAGAAAAAAAAATCACTGTTATATATAATTATGGGTTAAAATATTTAGCTTTGTTCTATAGTTAGAGAGTTTTTAAAGTTTTACTTGTTTTAAATAAGTTATTTTTCATGGCTTTGATTTTCTAGAGAATGCCATCTATGTTCAGTTTTAATTATACTTTTAATATACCTGTTATTAACCTCAGACTGGTACAGATTGTGGCTGAAGCATTAATGTAAATTTAGTGTCAGTAAAACCCAGAATCAGCTAGTAACTTTCTTAGTCTTTTAGTTTCCTAATTACCGTATATACTCGTTCATAAGCTGAATTTTTTTAGTAAAAAAGGGAAGCACCAGAGAAGGGGGTCGGCTTATGAACGGGTATAGAAAGGGAGAGATGGGACACGGCCCCTCCCCCCAACAGAGGGAGCAAGGAGAGGCAGCACAGCCAGCAGAGCCAGAAGGGAAGAGGCAGGGCCAGAGTCTCTTCGCTTCTGACCACGCTGCTCTGCCCCCAGCCTCCGAAGCAGCTGCAGCTCCGGGGCTGGCAGGCTGCAGCCGTGCCGCTTGGTCCCGCCCCCCAGAGCAGGCAGTGGCCTCACCGCCCGGCCTGCCGGAGCTCGCTGAGGCCATGCCACCTGGCCCAGCCCACTGGAACATGCTGTGGCCACACTGCCCGGTCTGGCCCCTGGAGCAGGCTGTGGCCACACTGCCCAGCCTGCCGGAGCAGCTCCAGCCAGGACAGAGACATCCTCCCCTGGCCATCCCCAGATAAGGTGGGAAGGGATGGGATGGGGAGAGTGTGAGGGTCCCGGACTAGGAGTGGGGTCATGTGGGAGTGGTCACAGGGGTTACTCCCCTGACTCCCAGCTTCTCCCCCACAAAAATTTCCCCGCCAGTTCATGTCCCAGCCCGTCAGGGTAAGCAGCTGACGTGCCGGGACACTTCGTTTACTTAGGTTTACCTCCATGCCTGTGGACACTCGAAGTAAACAAACCATCTCGGCCCACCAGTGGCTTATCCTGATGGCCTGGGAGCCAAAGTTTGCTGACCCTGGAATTATAGGGTTGGCTTATGAACGGGTTATAAAAAAATTCCATTTTTACTTATCCATCTGGGGGTGGGGAGGAGTTGGCTTATAAACAAACCGGCTTATGATCGAGTATATATGTACCTAGAATCCAGATAATTTGACTCTTGTTCAAAAGTTTTAACAAGTTAGCACATCATGAATTTAGTTTGCAAGCTGCTGGCACAGTAATATTTAATCATTCTAAAAGGCAGTGTAACAGCTCTCTTTAAACAGGTGGGCCCTCTATAAACTATTCTTAAGAGAAACAAGAACATTTCTGCTGTATGTCAGTGATTAGAATTATTATTTAACTAACAAGCAGTTCTGAATTTTTACCAAAATCTTTAAACTATATTCTGTCTCTATTTTTGTACTATGTTGCAGTTGCTTGAAGGACAGTTGCCAGGATAAGAGGTGTGATGTAAACAAAACTATGTGACTGTAGCCCTATTTAGATAAATCTCTGAATAACATTCACATAGCTCAGAAGATAGTTCTGATGGACTTTAATATACAGCACAGTTGAAAAAAGTTCCACTAAGACACCCATTCTTACCATTCTGATCTGCTATATTGCTTTTTCTTCAGTTCAGAAACCTGGCAACCTGTCCTTAGTGAGAATAACATGCAGTGCTCATGCACATGACTCTACTTATCCTTTTGCTGGCTAAACCACACCATGGCTTGTTTTTTTTTTACCACCTGGCTACTTTTTACATCAACCACCTGTTCCTCTAAGATGCTGAACACCCTACACTCCCCATGGAGTCAACTGGAGTTGCGGGTGCTTGTGAGAATGTGCCATCTCTTCAGAAGTAAGAGAAGGAATATAGGAGAGTAATTACCAAGTGGACAGAGAAAGATTCCACAGGTTTCTCTGGCTTTAAGATTAAGCTTGATAAGTTTATGGAGGGGATGGTTTGATGGGATAACGTGATTTTAGTCAATAGGTCAATAACGTGCCATCGCCGGTAATTAGTAACAATGGTCAATGATGGGATATTAAAAGTTACTACAGAGAACTTTTTCCGGAGGGTCTGGCTGGAGAATCTTGCCCGCATGCTCGGGGTTCAGCTGATCGCCATATTTGGGGTCGGGAAGGAATTTTCCTCCAGGGTAGATTGGCAGAGGCCATGGAGGTTTTTCGCCTTCCTCCGCAGCATGGGGCAGGGGTCACTTGCTGGAGGATTCTCTGCGACTTGAAGTCTTTAAATCACGATTTGGAGACTTCAACAGCTGAATCAAGGGAGAGAATTATTCCAGGAGTGGGTGGGTCAGCTCTTGTGGCCTGCATCATGCGGGAGGTCAGACTAGATGATCATAATGGTCCCTTCTGACCTTAAAGTCTATGAGTCTATGAGTCTTTATGGATGCACCTGCTTGCCTCTGCCAGGCCCAGAAAGGCATGCTGTGAAAAAGATCATACAAAATAGAAGCTGTACACTAAAAGTAGCTAACAGGGGACGGGGTTAGCTGGGCCCAGGAGATCTCCAATAAAGGAGGCCCCTAAGGAATGGCCTGCTTCTGTGTTGTGTATATTGCAGTATTGCTGACCCCTCTCCGTTTTATCCAAAGTCTCATGGTGTTTGGTATTATTGTGGTCTTAGCTCCTAAAGTCATGAGAAATCTCAGCTTTCATTACAGAAAGTTTCCAGCCTTCATGGTTGCAGAGAATCTTGAAAATACAACCTGATGTGAGTGTAGCCTAACAGTGGTGCTGGAACAATTTGTAGTGGGGATGCTGAGAGCCACTGAAGCAAACTGTAAACCCTGTATATGATGGAAACCACTTCAAGCCAGGGGGTGCTGCCATACCCTTAGCACCCCTAGTTCCAGCACCTAAAACCTAAAGGTTCAGAAACCTGAAGCCAAATACAACAACTCTCACTTTCTTTAATCTCAAGATTCTAAAGCCAATCATGATTTTTTAGGGGACAGGGGGACGCGTGACTCAGGATTTTTGCCATTTGGGATTGGCAATACTGATATCACCTCTATATCACAGAGCTCAGTTCCTTTAAATATCAGGTGCTGCTCCCTTGTGTATGGAGTTCACAAGTGCAAATTATGACAGGCGTCTCCAGCTTGTAGTTTCATCCTTTGATTGGGTGCCTACTTTCTCATTGGCCAACTTCCTGCCCACTGCTCTCCTCTTGCTGTCATGTAACCTAATCAATGAGAGCTATCACCAGTATAAATAGCAATGTAGGTGTGGTAGCACAGGCAGCCTCAGCAGCAGTGGCACAGTTGACCCATGCCAAGTATGCACTGTGACAAAGTTCCTCCTCTGCCTTGGTGGGTCCTGTGCTTACTGGTGGATTTGCTCACCTCGGAGACTCTCAGCAGCTCTCAGTTTGGCCACTTTTGCTAGTGGCTCAAACCTGCCGTTCACTCAGCTAACCTCATCACTGGCTAGCACGGGGAAAGGGACGAGAACAATCCCCACAGTCTCTACTGACCCACCTAGTAGGTCAGGGGGACAGGCCAGGGACCTTCCCCTCTGGTGGGACCCACAGTCCAGGTCAACTCCTCTTGTATCAAATAGGGAATTGGGTGGGAGAGAAGGGGGAAGCTCGGGCACACCCTCTACTCCGGGTTCCAGCCCAGGGCCCCGTGGATCACAGCTGTCTACAGCATTTCCTGTAACAGCTGCATGACAGATACAACTCCCTGGGCTACTTCCCCATGGCCTCCTTCCAACACCTTCTTTATTCTCAACGGAGGACCTTCCTCCTGATGACACTTGTGCTCCTCAGCCCTCCAGCAGTACACCTTCTCACTCTCAGCTCCTTGCACACTTCACTAACTGAAGTGAGGACCTCTTTAAACCAGGTGCCCTGATTAGCCTGCCCATCCTAATTGATTCTAGTAGCTTTCTAATTGGCTCCGGGTGTCCTAATTAGCCTGCCTGCCATAATTGGTTCCAGCAACTTCCTGATTATTCTGGAATAGCCCATTATCTTACTCAGGGAAGAGGGACCTGCTTAATCTGGGGCTCATGTACCTTCGATCACTCTCCTGTAGCCATCTGGCCTGACCCTGTCACAGTATGCACAGGGTTCAGGCGGGTTTGTACTCGGCACAGCTAAGCCAGGCCACCGCTGCCTTTGCTACCACAGCAACACTACTATTTATACTCACACTAGCGCTCAGCAAGCTAGCACAAGTATATCTACGCAAACCGGGAATCACCTCTAGCTCGTAGTGTGGATGCAGCCTAAAGTCATTGCCGTATGACATCCTGGCATCACGCACCAGAGGGGGTAGAGATTGCCTTTTTGTGTTTTGTGTGTACAGTGCTTAGCACAATTGGGTTCTGATCATTAACTAGGGCTCCTAGGTGTTATGGCAATACAAATTAATAATAATCATCAACTAGTAACCCAGCATGTTACTTCTAACAGCGCAGATCTGCTTTACGGGTACAAGTCCGCTTTTAAACTTGATCCTCAGTAGCTTCTGAGTCTTAAAGTCATCTGAGAACATACTCAGTTAGCAGTGCTATCACCCCTGCAAGGAATACTATTGATTCAGTATTGATTTTTCACACTTGGATATATGCCTGTTCAAAGCAGCTATGAATGCTTCTGTCCTTGAAAACAGACTGCGTATTTTTAAGAAAATTCTTTGCTTCAGTAAGTATGGCAGAAAAATAAAAATCATCTGAAAGAATACCTCCATAGTTAAATGCTATCTTCTTCTCTCCCAAGACTTCCTTTTGATTTAATAATCACTGTCTGGGCTATCAAGACGGAAATAAATATTATTTTTTTATTATTATATTCTAAAATGATAGATGTTAATTTCATTAGTGATGCCTATAAGATTTCACTTCCTACCGTAGCAGGTTCAGATGGTTTCCAGGGTTCTTGTGTGGACCACACAGATGTGGTAGCTCCTCTCATTCTCACACGGCTCAGGATCTAGAGAGTGGGGCAAGGTTTAGATACTCTCTGCAGCAGTGTGCACAGAGTACCCCCACGTATATATTTTTTTTACTGATCGAGGAATAGTTTAGGAGATAGCTGCAAGAGGGGGCGCTCCTGCCAGAATGGCTCCATTGGAGCTGTGCAGCCACGGAGACCTGGAAAGGCCAGGATGATTGTCAGGCACAGTAGCAGGGGCACATGGCCTCAATTTTGATGGCCCGTGCCATTGGAGGGTTCTCTCATTGTCCATGTGGATCTCAGGGGGATGCATGGGTTGGGGATGGAGAGAGGATTGAATTCATTTTTCATTCCACCCCCTAAGGAACAATCTAGTGAAAACTATGTAAATGGGAACCTCCCAGAGATTCCTGCCCCCTATGTGTGTTTTTCCCCATTGATGAGATGATCTGGCCTAATTTCCTAGAATACTGTAAATCAGTCTAATTAAGCAGCTAAATATCTTCACAATTCTCATAGGGAAGCTAAAATGAAATATTGTGTGGAACATTAGATAGTGGCCAAAGTTCAGCATTAACACACACACACATTTTTTTGTATTTTTTTTTTTAGTTATTATAGCAACCTTTGGCTAATATGTATGCATGTATGTATAAATAAAGTAAGTAATCTCTTGGTCTACACTACCCCCCCCAATTCGAACTAAGGTACGCAACTTCAGCTACGTGAATAACGTAGCTGAAGTCGAAGTACCTTAGTTCGAACTTACCTTGGTCCACACGCGGCAGGCAGGCTCCCCCGTCGACTCCGCGGTACTCCTCTCGTCGAGCTGGAGTACCGCAGTCGACGGCAAGCACTTCCGGGTTCGACTTATCGCGTCCAGACTAGACGCGATAAGTCGAACCCAGAACTTCGATTTCCAGCCGTCGAACTAGCTGGTAAGTGTAGCCAAGGCCAGATGTCTTATAAAACCTGACTCTGTTATCCAACTATATGTATCGAAGCTTCAGCAGTTACATAAGCCCTATGTTTTGAGATTTGTCTCACTGATGGAGTGAACAACCTTTACTTAGGAAAACTTTTACCTAGCAAATACATACATTGCAGAAGACATTTGTACCTTCTCCAGGGTATTCAGGGCTTTATCTTTCACTGACATGAATATGATTTTTTCTACTATTACTCCTGAATCTGCTTCCAGTGGAATCAGACTCCTTGGGCACCCACAATGTCCACTGATGGCAGTGTGAATTTTAGATGTGCAAGAATGTAGGATCTGCCCCTAAGAGGACAGTCAAAAAGCTCCCAATTGAGACTCTCTGACAAGAAGAACAACTATTTCTCAGATCCACATTATATAGGAATTTGATTGTTTTCCACGATGGTACACTCCTATGGGGTAGATTTAGCTGTTGATACTGTCACAGTCCAAAATACTAATTAGCTCTAATGATCTATTTTGGACTAAAATTTAGCTGGTCAAAGTAAAAAAAAAATCACAATTATATCCTGTTTTTCAAACAGTCTCATTAGCACATTCTGAAAAATGTGCATAATGTTGCTTTGATACTTAGGGTGGATATTTTTATTGTTTTCTCCCCAAGGGAAAAAAAGTAACAAACATATGTCAATGAAAGTGCCACTAAATATTTTTCTAAATCCTAAATTTATGATTGATAAGTTTACCCACATGTTCTCAGGCCACAATATCACTATCTGGTTATAAGTCATGAAAAGGGTTATTATGGGAGAGTAGTGGGTCAATCTGATGACCAGCTTGCCTAGTGGTCAGGTAGTGGCCTTATCGTTTCTGCTGGTCTAGTCATCCTGGTGGGTGCCCTGGCCAAGGTTGCATGCAGCAGGCCTCAATCCCCCCTGAATGCTCCTACCATTCCCGATGGGGTTCTGCCATTATAGAAGAGCAGGGGGCAAGGAAGGGGGACCCAAGCCCACCCATTCCACCAGCTCCCAACCCAGGGCGCTAAGGCAGTGGTTCCCAAACTTGTTCCACCGCTTGTGCAGGGAAAGCCCCTGGCGGGCCGGGCCGGTTTGTTTACCTGCCGCATCCGCAGGTTCAGCTGATCGCGGTTCCCAGTGGCTGCGGTTCACTGCTCCAGGCCAATGGGAGCTGCTGGAAGCGGCGGCCTGTACGGCCCTCAGTCCACGCCGCTTCCAGCAGCTCCCATTGACCTGGAGCAGTGAACCGCAGCCACTGGGAGCTGCAATCGGCCGAACCTGCGGACACGGCAGGTAAACAAACCGGCCCGGCCGGCCAGGGGCTTTCCCTGCACAAGCGGCAGAACAAGTTTGGGAACCACAGCCCTAAGGGATTTGTCAAAGTGCCCAGATCAGTTATTGATCCACCTCAAGTTTTAAGATTTCACTTTCCTACCAGACAGGAGCTCCTCTGGTTTAGAATACTCCACTTGGTATGTTAATGTCCTGTTCAAAACAGTCTCTTTTAGGGCTTTAAACGCTCCAAAGGAGAGCAGGGAGGGGTAATTCAGATCCCCACTGCTGCAGCAGCTTTACTGTAAACACTCCTACCACAGCTCCTAGTATCAGTCTTGCTTCCTGGTGCAGCCTGAACCTCTTCTCTCCCATTCCTTTCCTGGGCTACCATTATCCTTTTAAATTATTCCTCCACCAGGAGCGTGCTCTGGACCTGTTGAGAAGTGGGAGTCTCCCTAGCTGAGTATTGCTCTACTCCTCACTCTGGTTCAATGTGGGGTCTGGAGAAAAATCAATCATGTTATTTTAAATGTTCAGCCATAAAAGAACAATCCAAGCTTGAAAAGATCAGAAACAATCTGTCTCAATAAGCATTTAATTGTTGATAACAAGGCAGCAAGTAGATAAATTGATAGGAAAGCATATTTAAAGCATTGATTGTACACACTTGTGCTTACTGCCACCCAAAAGGGTTTTTTTAAAGACTCCTGTACATTAAAGTTCCATAGTTCACTGCAGAATTGCCTCAATCTACTGGAGACAGCAGGTCACAACAAACTAATTTCTTTTACATTAATAAAATTACATTTTTTGAAATTACTGTCAGTCAGACTCTGCCCACACTTGGTGACCTTACCCTCCTGAGCAGGCCCAATGATGGTAATGTACAGTCATTCATGCGCATATGGGTTTGCAGGATTGGGTCCAGAGAGACATAAGTAACTTTACACAGGTAAGATCAGGACCTCTAAATGGTGTAGCATAATACATAGAATGAGACTGCTGTTTAGTATATTATGCCTTTACCTCCCTCAATGTGAAATCACCCACCCCTCTGGAGAGTTGGCATTTCAGTACTCACTGTCCATCAGACAGCTTTGGGGACCCACAACTTCCATTGTCTTGAACAGCTTCTGATTAGAAGGGTGCTACTTTCATTCTGCCATACCACTACTGTACTTCCATCTTTACTATTTACTATTAGTTCATTAGTGTATCACAAGCCCATGACAGTGTTTTTCTCAAACTTTGAACAAACTCTGTAAAGCCTGTAGTGCAAACTTCACCTCTTGCTGCCTCATCAATACCTTCAGATACCTATAAGGGCCAGATTTTAAAAGGTATTTAGGAACCTAGAACTGCCTATACCAGGGCAGCCCACTCCTCATTGCCCCCTTGTGGCTAGCAAGGTTCTGGACCCTCTTCTGGGTCCCTTAAAGCCCCCCACCATCTCTCTCCTGGCTATCACGTCTGGGGTTGGTTAAATAATAGAAACACTTTAAAACATGCCTCAAAATAAAGCCCATCACCACAGCCCAGAAGTTCACACTCAGCTCTGGCTCTTCTACTACATATGGAGCTCTTCTTCTATTCAGGGCTGGCTCCAGGCACCAGCTTCTCAAGCAGGTGCTTGGGGCGGCCGCTCCAGGAGGGAGTGAAGGACCTCCCGCCGAATTGCCGCCGCAGATCGCGATCGCAGCTTTTGTTGTTGTTTTTTTGTTTGTTTGTTTTGGCTGCTTGGGGCGGCCAAAACCCTGGAGCCGGCCCTACTTCTATTCTAATCTGCTCTTCGTCAAGTCACTACTCCTAGCTCATCCAAGCAGGAGCCCAGCCTTCTGACTCTGGCTTCCTTCTGCCATCATCTTCCCTGTTCTGGCAGAGAAGAAAGTTTATATATACTGCCCTCCTTTCCCACACTCCTCCTGACTGGCTGGGAGAGAAGGGAGTCCCATCTGATCCTATACTACAGGGCTCCTGGTCTCAGGTTGTTACAGGAACAGTGTCCTGGATCCCATCCCCATTCAACTACTAATTCCCAAGGACCACATTCTCTCTTCTGGCTTCCACCATTTCCTGAGCCTTTGTTTGTTCCTGGAATCAGGTTTTCTGTCCCCTCTAGGCTTAAAGGGCTAGCATACTGCTTCACAGTGTTTTGCTAACTCTCATTGAAATCAAATACAGTTAAGTACCTAGTGGGATTTTCAAAAGCGCCTACCTACATATTTAGGCATGTTAGCACCTTTACACATCTGGCCCTAGATCCCTCCATACCAGCTCAGTCCTGGGCCTCTATGTAGAAACTCCTTATTTTTCTATATTAGGGCCCAACTGTGCAAGCTTTATGTTGGGGAGCGCTTATCTGTGTGAATAATCACTAGTGCTACTCACATGAGTAAGGGCTGGATGTCAGGCGGGTCCTTACTGGTCCTTCTCCTCAAGAGCTTAAAAGCCAAATAAAGAATAGATTTGGGCTCACTGTGGCAGAGATCACCAGATTAATTTTACCTATGTTTCCCTACCTTGGTCCAGCGGGCTATAGCCACAAAGGTACACAACCTCCCTAATTAAATAAATATGTATGTGTCGCATCCTCTCTCTAAAGCTGCTGCTTCTGTCTTCATTTCGTAGGTGTGCAGCAAAGTTACAAGCTGATGCCCCATTTCACATGAACAGCTTTCAAAAATATTGAACAAAGTAGCTGAATAACAATTATCCATAATCAGGGCCGGCTCCAGGCACCAGCTTCTCAAGCACGTGCTTGGAGCGGCCGCTCCGGAGAGGGGCGGCACGTCCAGGCATTCAGCGGCAATTCGGCGGACGGTCCCGCACTCCGCCTGGGAGTGAAGGACCTCCCGTCGAATTCGCAATCGCGGCTTTTTTTGTTGGTTTTTTTGTTGTTTGCTTTGGCTGCTTGGGGCAGCCAAAACCCTGGAGCCGGCCCTGTCCACAATTTAACAATGTAGTTAAAGGATCCAGCAAGTGGAAAGTTGAGGTAAGGAAATATTGGAGGCTGAGACCGATGACATTTCACATTTCATTTTTGTGTAAAATATGGGACACACAACGTTATTGAAACCTCATTAAAGCCTTGATTTACGTCTGACAATTTGAGTCAGCCAATGCAGGCCCATCCAGAGATAAATCAAATCTGTATAAAATATTCTCTGTCTAGAGTAAATCCAAAAGGGTGTTCTTCAAAGGTAGCATAGCAGTAAATGCACCATTAATTATTCTTCCCTGTTGTATTATCTAGTGATCTTAACTTGAGATATTTGATGGACAGAGGACACCTTGTTAAAAGCAAAAATTCAAAGTCAGCAGTCGATCTGATTTATTTTTAGCATATCATGGAAACACTATGAAACTTTTCTAAGACACACCTTGAACAAAGAGAATATATACATTAGCTCTAATAAGATAGTCCATGACACCAGAAAATAATTAACCTCTCTTTAAAGGACAATAATATATGCTTATAGTAAAGAAAGTTAGTATAAAATGTATACATGTTATTTCTTTCTTTCTCTCTCTCTCCTAGGTAGATAGCTAGATGCTGAACACAGTTTACATAGCCAATTACTAGTCTTTTTGAAAAGGCACTATGAAAGAACTCACTAGTAAGAAATGACATTATCACAGCCAAAGTCTGGAGCTAGTATTTCATGTTCCTGAAGGTGATCATGCTCAAAATAGGATTGCGGTTTGAGATGTTAGAAATCAAATGCTTCAGAGGAAATACCTTGATACCATAACATAGCCATAGATGGTACAAGTCATTGGGGTCATTCTCAATTTTTAGACAATCACAGAATGAATTCAGGTTTGTTACTTGACCTCTGTGCACCTCTCTGCATCCACTGTCATCTCCACAAATATTGCATCAAAGATCAGCTTCCCAGGAGAACTAAATTGCCACATACATATAAATAATAACTTGTCTCAATAGGTTCATGACCCAGCCTGTACTGAAGGTCCAGTTTACCCACTTCAGTAATTATGGTCAAACTACAGTGCACAGTAATTATCACAATGTAATGGTTGTCCCCTCAACATAGCCCCAAAAGTGAGCCAATGCAGCCCAAAAAGTGGGTTTTGCTGGCCAAAATGGCCTCCTTTAGCAGGACGGAAACTGTAACTTAATATTCCCCACCACCACACTGAAAATCCAGAGGTAGGGCATTGGCAATCCGACTGGCTGCTTTTCCTAGTTGACTCCTCCATGAGATGCAGGAGACCAGAGAAGTGTAATTTACCCCTTCATGTGTCAGCTTCAACGGATCTGGACCTTCAACTAAAATGTGTACCACTATGTGTTTTCTCTCTGGATTACTGCAATGCACTTGGCACAGAGCTATCCTCTCAAACCAGTCAGAAATGTTAGCTAATGCAGAATGCAGCTGAAGACAGGCAGTCTTGCAGAGAGCATGCTATACCACCTGGGATCTAGGATCTGCATTGGCAAGTTCTGGGTGAAGCTTAAAGTGTTGATTTTGATCTTTAATATCTTAGGTGATTTGGATCGCAGCTATTTGAAAGACTGTCTCTCTTCATGGCAGTTCAGATCATCTCAGGTGTGTGAGCTGGTGGCCCCATCTGAGTATAATAGGAACTGGGCTGCAGGCAGAATGTTCTCAGAGAGGGGTCCTAGGCTTCTCCCACTTTTCCACTAGAGCCTAGATTTGAGGGCCTTCAGGACATGCTGCCAGATGTACCTTTATTCCCAGGCTTTTCCAGGATAAGAGGAGAGATGATTGGGGGAATGGACTAGGATGGGAGGGAAGAATTGTTCGATAGGCTGGGTTAGGAAGAGTTGGGCAGAGGTCAGGGGAGGTTAAGCCCCATCACATTTTATATGGTCATAACAAGTTGTGGGAGTAACCTACTTGTGGCACTCTTGATCTTTTGAGTTGGTTTTTAGTTTTTGTACAGTGCCTACAGGATGGGAGGGTGCTTTAGAAATGTACATTAACTATATAAGTATATCCAAAATATTCCTCTGCTCTGCCCTGCTGAAGCCTTTTCCCTTCTCAGTAAACACTATGCTGTTATTACTCGAGTATATTTAGGCAAAAGTCCTTGTATATTTATGCTGTTCTGAAACCTCTGGAACTTAATCTAGAATAGCAGCTGCACTTCTATACTTTTCCTCTAATAATTCAACATTTATCATAGGGAGGCACAGTCTTGTGCAAAAGTGACATTACAGCCTGTTCATTAATCAGCTGGGACAAGGGTCTGAATGGACATATGATAATGACACCCTTTCACAAATACATCATCTTTGTTAGTGGCTGCATGCTTCCATTTGTTCCAGGTTACTAGATCTATGTCTGGATGGACATAGTGGTAAATGAGTGCTGCTGTCCTTGCTGGTGCTCAGTGCTGTATCATTGAACAAGTGGATAGTGTTTAGTCAGTCGCATAGATTCAGCAGAGAATAATTCATCCAATAAACCTCTTATCCTGTATATACAGGGTGTCAGAGCACCATTAAGCTTTTGATGAGTTGGAAAAGAGAGACAGGGAGAAAACATTAACCTCCTTATGTAAATAATTGCAGCTCACACTGGCAGGAAGTGCCATGTTTTTGTTTCACAGAAATTGGGTGACAAAATTCAGCATATTGTGAGGGAGTCTAGAAAATTGGTTAGGTCCTGGAGACCTGGACTCTTTAAATACACACCATAGGTGCAAAGAGTTGTGTTTGAAATAATGGCACTAAAAACATGGATGAGTTAGAAAAACAAATGCTTTTTGGGAAGAACTAAGCTCCACTGAGCTTAACTGAAACTACAGAAACAAGCAGGAGAAGAAGACAGCAGGTTTGATTCTTCACTGCCTTGTACCCTGTGTGATCATTTACACTCTTTCAAAATAGATGTAAAAATGCTACCAAATCATAATGGCAGCATTTAACACCCATTTTGTGGAGATACTAATGGCTCTATAAGGTATAAGGCAATAGAGAATCTGGACCAGAGAAACCCAGATAAGAACTGTTAGTGAAAAACTGCAGACACACAAGTCTGTTAGTAGGATATTGATTGACAAAAAAGTATACCAATGAAACACCAGGCAGACTATTTGTCTGTTATTTATGTCAATGGATGGTCAGGGTTCCTAAAGTCAGGTCACTGATACCTAGCAATTTTTCCAGAGTAGATTAACCCTTTGATGGCACACATAGTTTACAGCTATGCCCTGATGGAGGCTTTGCTGCTGTCTATTGACTCATAATTCAGTTGTGTCATGCTCTAGAAGTAATATCATGGTAACCCAAGGCCTAGATATCCAATCTTGCATTAATTGAAAGTTTGCCTCATTGTCTATGCTCCCACATGTACCTTTATAGAGGCTGCTTCAACAAGTCATAGTAAAGTTTGTGTTCAACACAAACTCTTGTTTAGAACTATTTCTGAACAATTTAATCTTCAACAGTTGAATAGGGTTACCATACGTCCGGATTTTCCCAGACATGTCCGGCTTTTTGGGCTCCAAATCCCCGTCCGGGGGGAAAGCCCAAAAAGCCGGACATGTCCGGGAAAATCGGGACATGCCGGCCGGCGGTGCGGGTGCTCGGGGGTCGGGCTGGGGGCCGGAGGCTCCGGGGCCGGGCCCGCGGTGCGGTGCCGGGCCCGGCCCCAG